>NC_056744.1:744407596-744657596 GCF_019279795.1 Protopterus annectens
TCCCCAATGGGGTACATAGCTTTAGTTGAAGACTTCGGTTCTGAAACTCGAAAACGAAAATTTCAGGAATCGGCTGACCGGCACTTGCGAACTGCTTCTGCGTCGGGCACCACATGGCAAGAAAGACTGGAGTAATGGCGTTGACTGCATGTTTTATACCCCTGACGACCTGACGTCATGGAAGAAGGGACAGCAACCTACGCAGGACCCAAGACTTTGCTCATCAGGCTGACTGAGGGTCTACCTGCAAGCAGATAACCCAAATGTAATGACTGCAACAGTGAAACACGAAGAACATCAACCAACCATAAGATGCTGCAGTCTTAACTACCGGCATTTAGCACTCCTGCCTTATTTGCTCCCTTTAACATATTGCATATGAAAAGCTAGGCAGACTCTACAGACACAAAGGCAATGTTCTGAGACTGCAAAAGAACACCAGCAGCAGGCCACTTTTGAATCAAAATATTTAGTGGGCATTTACTCATCTGTTTTAATATGAACTTGAAATATGGCATATCTGCAAAGGAGACTCACAAATTCCTGTTTATTTAACAGTGCTGTTCACATTCTGCATCTTCATATTAGTAGCAGGCTGGACATAACCACACTGCTGCCTCTGTTGCACGAAGCAGCACAGTGTACAAACCAAATAAAGCCTTTTCTCTGTCATTCTAGAACATTCAAACACTTCCTCACAAACAGTGTGTGACATTCCAGCCACACAAAGAAACAGGACCTCAATCTGCATACAATTTTCATAATCTGGCTGTCAAAAGTAGTTTTCCAATAACAGGTTCATAGGAAGTTACTAGGCTAGTGGCCTTAGAGCCCCTACAAGCCTAGCCATGTTAATCCAGAGTTGCCTCAATTGTCTTAGATTAGATGGACATAATTTGCAGATCGTGTCTATGATAAACACTGACTACCCCTGTTCATGAAGGACATGGGTGCCACCCCCCCCCCCCCGGGGTGAATTTGCAGTCTCCCATCCATTTATTAGGTGGTCTAAGGAAGTACAAAGCTGTGTCCCACTTACCATAATTGTAGATGTTAAAGATTCTTGAGTCATCTTACCATGCAGAAGGCCACAACTGGCTCGATTTCCAATCTCTTTACATCATCTCTAGCAGACGGACATCCAAAGATCAACTTTTGAACATCAGGGTATAACAAGGGCATCCATTGGCACCATCGTCAGGTCTTTCCAAGCAGTGAATGAGGAAAATGAGGCCTGACGACAGCACAACCTCCTGAGTTGTCTGATTTTAACTGAGAAAAGATAGAGGTTGGGGAAACAGAGCAGGCAGAGGGGGGATGATGGAGATTAGGACTATCTGCAGGAAAACTCCTCTACTCCTTGTACCCAGCAAGTGGGAGACAAGTGGTCAGCAGATAGGTTGGAGGGTGGGAGTATGAACTGTAACACTGATCTATTCAAACATTAAGATAGAGGGGTTGGAGGGTGGGAGTATGTACTGTAACACTCATCTACTCAAATATCTACAATTATGGTAAGTGGGACACTATTGTACTATCTTCTTCACAGTAGATGTTGCAGTACTGATTCTTGGGAGGACTCACAGAGCTGAAAGTTGGGTGGTGCATCATCTCTATGACTCATGGAGAAAAGACTACCGGACAGAAGTGAAACATGCTCTAGCTATGGAAACATTTACAAAGCACTATAACTTAGGCAAAGTATGCACTGAGTTCCATATAGCTGCCTATAGGATGACCTGGATAGGGACTCCTTTGAGGAAAGCTATGGTAGTTTCCCCATGCCTGGTGGACTGGGCTTTAATATGCCCAACTATATGTTTTCCAAGGTGTCAATAACAGAATTTAATGCAGATAGCTATCCATTTTGTTTGCAAACGGACTTCCCTGTTTATAACTCTACGAAAGCCACCAGCAACTGCTCCACTCTATTAAGGGTTTTTGTCTTGTCAAGACAGTAACTGATCTGTCTGTGCATATTCAGTGAGTAGACAATTTGTTCAACTCTGTTGTGTGGATTTGGAAAGAAGACTGGTAAGTGGATAGCCTGATTTAAAGTTCTGACACCACCTCAGGCATAAAAGATGGGTTTGTCCCGAGTGTGATCCTATCCCTGTGGAAGACAGTGAAAGGTTCTTTACACATAAGGGATTGTAGCTCAGAAACTCTCCTAGCTGATGTAGCAGCTAAAAGAAAAGTTGTCCTCCAGGTGAACATTTTTGGACAGGCATTGGCAGCAGGTTCAAAGGGCAGAAAGGTTAGTTTATTTCCTAACACAATTTAAATCCCAAGTTGGAATAGGATTCCTTTTTGGTGGGTCTCAAGTGAACCGCCTCTTTAAAAACAGTGGGGATGCAAGAAGACAGGTGATGTACTGTGCAGGCAAGATGATATGGTATTGCTGGAATAGGAGAGTCCTTATAAAACTGGCCTGAGACAGGCACTACAAGACTGAGCTAATGTCAGCCTGAGAAGGGTTAGTAGGTTTTTTTTGTGAAACTTTGTGGAAAATCTATTCCATTTTAACCACATAGGATTTCCTGTTTAAATTGAAAGCATGTCCTTGGGATAGGATGTATTCCTTGAAGTCAAAACCCAATCCTTCAGACTGTTAACCTGAAAGTGGCTAGGTGTGGGTGGAATACTGACCACTTGCCTTGGCTGAGAAGATCCACTTCCTGTGGTAAGGTATGGGATCTTCCCTCACTGATAGAAGAAGGGAGAACCAGTATTGACTCTGCCAGAAGAGGGCCACTAGAACCATACTGGGTCTGTACGCCCTGAATTTTGTGAGTACCCTGGAGATAAGGTATGGGAATGCATACAGGTACCAGTCTGTCCATGTAAAGGAGAATGCATCTATTTTCCAAGCCCCTGTCTGTCATGTTCTGGAGCAGAACTTCAGTAGTTGCTTGTTGTGGTGAGAAGTGAAAGTACAGTTTTGTACCTACCATAAATGTAGATGTCTGATAGACATGCAACTGCAGTCATAACATGTGGGTTGTCCTGCCTCAGGCAGCCCTCGGTCGGCCGGATTCCAAAGTCTGGGTCCGACGTCCGCTGATGTCGCATTTCTCTCCGACGTCAGAGCGGCTGGAGTATATAAGCATCAGTCGACGCCATTTTCTTCAGTGTTTCTTGCCCCAGATGCCAGGTAACCTCCAAGGAAGGCTGTAATCAAATTGGAAGACAAAAACAGGATTCCACACAATTACATGAGCAATAAAACAAATACACCATAACAGATATCCCCAGCTAAGAGAGAGAGGGATAGGAGTGGACCCTAAGCATAAAGGGGTATGGAGGAGGGAATTGACTGCAGTTGCATGTCTATCGGACATCTACATTTATGGTAGGTACAAAACTGTACTATGTCCTTCAAGAATGCAACTGCAGTCATAACATGTGGGTAGAATACCATAGCTTAGCTGGGGGAGGAGGTATGCTCTAGGAAAGAGATGGTGTGGCAATCAAACCCTGCAGGACTGCCGAAGCAAAGCCTGCTCTGGATCTGGAATATAGGGGGAGATTGTAGTGTTTTGAGAATGTATGCACGGAGCTCCATGTAGCAGCTTCTAGAATGTCCTTTGTAGGCACCCCTCTTAAAAATGCTGTAGAGATGGCTGTAGCTCTGGTGGAATGTGGTCTGACATTGGCTGGAACAGTCTTTCCATGAAAGGAATAACAGAATCTGATGCAATGTCCAATCCATTTAGAAAAAGTCTGTTTTGAAATTGCCTTTCCTTGGACTGCAGGGGCATAAGCTACAAAAAGCTGTTCAGACTTCCTACTGGCCTTGGTTCTGTCCAGGTAGTATCGAAGTTGTCTATGAATGTCCAAGGTATGCAAAAGCCTTTCCCCCTTATTCCCAGGATTGGGGAAGAAAGCAGGCAGATGAATGGCTTGATTTAGAGAAACCCTAGATACCACCTTTGGCATAAAGGTAGGGTTGGTCCTTAATGAAACCCTGTCTCTGTGGCGAAATTGTGTTGAGTCCAAAGTAGAGGCCACTGAGGGAGGGCCCACCTCCTGGTGCGACATATGCTCCGTAGTAGTGGGTACCAGTGTTGTCTTGGCCAATCCGGAGCTATTATGATTCCCTTGGGCTTCTCTGCTTTGATCTTTAGTAATACTGAAGTCATCAGTGGCAGAGGTGGGAATGCGTAGATTGCTAGGGAGTTCCAGTTGAATGAAAGAGCATCTATTTTCCAAGCCTTTGGATGGTATGTCCTTGTGCAAAATTTTGGTAGAAGATGTTTGAGGTGAGAGGCAAATAGGTCCACTTCTGGCTTGCCCCATGTCGAAGTGAGTTGTCTGAAAGCCTTCGGATGTAACCTCCACTCGTGTGGATCTGTGAAATTCCTGCTTAGGCTGTCCGCCAACACATTGTCTTTTCCTGGAACAAACTGTGATTGTAACTGGATGTTTAGACTCAGTGATTTCTCCCAAAGCTGCATTGTCAGTCTGCAAAGGGGGTAAGAGTGGGTGCCCCCCTGCTTGTTTATGTACCACATCACAGTGGTGTTGTCTGTCCGTATCATTAAGTGACCTTGCTGGAGTTGGTTTTGAAAAGCCTCGATAGCATGCATTACTGCCAGCATTTCCTTTTGGTTTATATGCAGATGTGTTTCCTTTGGAGACCATTGTTCTTGTATACACCTGCCTTCCATGTGCGCCCCCCCCATCCGAGGTCTGAGGCGTCTGTAGTCATGGTCTGTGTTATCTGTGGTTTTTTGAATGACATACCTGTGTTTTCCTGGCTCACCGAGGCCCACCATAGGAATTCCTTTTGTAAGCATGGAATGAGTGGTATGATTGTCTCCAAGTTGTTGCTGTGCTGAGACCTAACGCTTTTTAGGTACCATTGAAGCTTTCTCATGTGTAGTTTTGCTAATGGAACCAGTAGAATGCAGGATGCCATGTAACCCAGGGCCTGTAGGAATCTCCTTGCAGTCATCTGGGTGAGTTTTGCTAAACCTTTGAAGTATTGAGTTAACTTCTCTTGCTTGTCTTCTGTCAGGTAAGCCATCTGAGAGGCTGTGTCTAGTTTGGCTCCTAAGAAGATTATTTGCTGGGATGGCTGCAGTCTTGACTTTTGGAAGTTGACTGTGTATCCCAGAGCTTGAAGTAATCGTATGACATATTCCAGACTTTTTGTCAACATCAATTTGTCGTCCGCTTGTATGAGGCAGTCGTCCAGGTACGGGTAAATTTGTATACCCTGGAGCCTGCAATGAGCAATTACTGAAGCCAGGCATTTTGTAAACACTCTGGGCAGTAGATAAGCCAAATGGCAATGCTGAGAATTGATAATGCTCTGGCCCTGCAAGAAATCTGAGGTATCTTCTGCAGCTGTGTCTGATAGGGACATGCAGGTATGCCTCCTTGAGGTCCAGAGTAATCAGCCACGACTCCTTGCCCAGCATGGGAAGGAGTTGCTGTAGAGTCAGCATTTTGAACTTTGGTACTATGAGAAAGGTGTTTAATGCGGACAAGTCCAGTATTGGTCTCCATTGAGTTTCTTTTCTTGGAACAAGGAACAGTCTTGAGTAAAACCCCTGTTCTTGTTCTTGTTGTGGAACTCTTTCTATTGCTTTCATTCGAGTTAGCAGAGTGATTTGCTTGATAGCCTCTGCCCTTTGATGTTGTGGTAGATTTGGCATGCCTTGTTTTCTTGGTAAGGTATGAAAATGAAACCTGTACCCTCGGTCTATAATGTCCAAAATCCATTTGTCCTATGTCAGTCTGTGCCAGTTTTCTGCAAACAGAGATAATTTCCCACCCAAGGGAGCTTCTAGTTGTTCCCTGGTAGGCGGTAGTAGAGGAAAGTCATTGAGATTGTGGTTGTTGGGCAGGAGAAACCCCTGCATCACCTCTTTGGTTTCCTGGCTGCCATTGACGTCCCCTGTAAGGGCCTCTGTACTGGCCTCTTCCTCGGCCACGTCTGTTCTTACCCCTTTGAAACTTTTCTGGATTAGGAAAGGACCAGTTTTTTGAAGGCCAATTCCTACTGAATCTGGGGGGTTGAACCTGGAGGAAATCCTTTACAGTTTGAACTGATTTTGCTTTTTCTTCAATGGTCTTTAACACATCCTTAGCATTTGCACCAAAAAGCTTGTTCTTTTCCAAAGGTGCATCCAGAAGTTTTGCTTTTACATGATCTGGTAGAGGTCGATCTTTTAACCAAGCATGTCTATGCATCACTGCCCCTGTCATAGCTGCCCTACATGAAGCTTCCAGTGCATCATATCCACACTGCAGGAAGTGATTGCTTACTTGCTGAGTGTTATGTACAGCTTCCTGCAAAGTCTTCCTGTCTAAAGGATCAGGAGAAGCTAATGTTTTTTGTAAATCTTCTGAGAGATAATCCTGATATTGGAACATATGAAAAAGGCAATTTAAAGCTCTCATAGATAAGGTAGTGGATGTGTAAACCTTTTTACCCCATCTCTCTAATGACCTTGCTTCCCTGTTGGAGGGCAAAGGATTTTTTGAGGTGGAGGCTGAAACTCCTTTAGGCCCCTGTGAAATAGTTTCCAAATCAACAGTATGGGCCCTGAATAGATGGGAATGAGTTTCTGGGACCCTGTAATACCTGTCTGGCTTGGCTGGGATCAGAATATTCCTGGCCCTGCCACTTGAAATGTTCCCTCATGGTGTGCAGAACTTCCCCAAAAGAAATATCCTCAGGAGGGGAGGCCGAAGGTATGGAATCTTCTGCATCCGAGTCCTCATAGGTCTGGAAGAGCTCTTCCTGGCTATCAGAGTGGACAGAGCCCTCAGAGTCTTCATCTGAAGGAGTAGGGTCAGAGGGTTCAACCCGGGGCCTTTTATCAGGAGGAGACTGGGATGCTCTCTCAGGATGGGTCTGTGAACCTCTAATCATGGAAATTAAATCAGCAGCCATGGACATAATTTGTGTCTCCGGAGTCGGCTGAGGTAAGGATTTAGAAGTAATATGCTTTGTTTTGCTGGCTGCCTTAGCCCTAGTGTAGGCCTTAATAGACATGGCCATAGGAGGCCTGGCAGCTCCACGTGCAGGAGTGACCTTGTTTACAGCAATGGTCTCGGGCATTTCCTCGGTTTCGGTATCCGGAGGAAAATCTATAACTGGCGTCGGAGTAATGTCTGGAATCAGAGTCGTTGGTAATGCGGTGTCTTCGGTTCGGAGTGGTGGAGAGACCGTCTCAGAGGGAACCGGAGCACTCACGCTAGGTTTTGGCGAGGAGTCGGAGGTAGACGCGGGCCGAGGATGTCGGTCCCGGTCTTTTCGCTTTTTGGGAGTTTGCGGTGTCGGAAGATCCGACGGCATGGTGTAAGCAAATTTATCGCCGAAAAAATCTTCAGCGAACTCCGCCCGGCGCCTGAGAGTGCGCTTGTTGAAGCGAGCACAGGCTACACAGGCCAAGACATCGTGGTCTGGGCCCAGGCAAGGGAGGCAGTAAGAGTGGAAATCCTTATGAGGTATTTGTTTACCACAAAAAAGACAATTGTTAACTTTTCAGTAATTTCTGACATCGGCTGAGGCAAGAAAAGGTCCCCAACGGGGTACTTAGCTTTTTTGATGACTTCGGTATCGTAGAATACAGGAGCTGACCGACCGGCACTTGCGAACTGCTTCTGCTTCGGGCACTGCGCGGCAAGAAAGACTGAAGAAAATGGCGTCGACTGATGCTTATATACTCCAGCCGCTCTGACGTCGGAGAGAAATGCGACATCAGCCGACGTCGGACCCAGACTTTGGAATCCGGCCGACCGAGGGCTGCCTGAGGCAGGACAACCCACATGTTATGACTGCAGTTGCATTCTTGAAGGACATCAGGTCTATTTACGGGATACTCCACTGTGTGGTTAGGTCCAGGAAGACATTTATCTTCAGTATCCATGTGCTGGGATCTAGAAGGCTCCTGATTAGAGAATCTGCCAGGGTATTGTTCTGGCCCAGAATATTACAAGCTAAGAGGGTTAGCCCCGTTTCTTGAGCCAGCATCCAAACTTTCTTGGAGAGGGTGCACAGAGTGTAAGACAAAGTTCCCCTTGCTTATGTACCACATCACTGTGGTATTGTCTGCCAAGATTTGTAAGGTCCCTGGGTTTAAGTTGTGTTGAAACGCTTTTAGGCCATGTAGACAGTTAGTAGCTCCTCTGCTGAAGGGAACAAATATCTTGCATTTTCAGTGAACCTAAGTGGGCCCCCCAAAACTGTATGTGGTGATAGTGTTGCCTGCTTCTGGTAAAGAGAAATTCACCCCTGAGTTCCTATGTATGGTGCTCTTCCACCATAGGAGTTCCTTTTTCAGACATGGAAGGAGAAGCAGTAGGGTTGGTAATGCTGTTCCCAAGCATTTGTTTGAAACCACTGAAGTTTCCTCATGTGCAACTTTGCAAGCAGGATCATGTGAATGTAAGATGACATGTACCCCAATATCCTTAGGAATACTCTTGCATGTACTGAGCTGCTCTGGAGGCAGACAGGTCAGATAGTCTGTCAAGAAATCAATCTTGTCTGGAGGAAGGAAGGCTTCTGCTGAAGCTAATCCATGAGGGCTCACAGAAAGAGGATCCTAGCTTGAGGAAGAGGTTAAGATTTGTGAAGATTTAAGGTGAGACCTACCTTCTGAAAGCAGTCTGTAGTTATCTGCAAATGTCCAGGGTCTCTGATGTGGATCTTCCCTGAATGATACAGTCGTCTATGTAGGGGCAAATATGAACCCCTAAAGTTCCGCAATGAGCTATCAAAAGATCTAGACATTTTGTGAAAACTCTTGGAGCAGTACACAGCCCAAGTGGTAAAGCAGAGAATTGGAATTGGGAACCTATTGCTATAAACAGTAGGTACTTTCTACGATTGTCTGCTATGGGACATGGATGTAAACATCTTTTGGGTTTAGAGTGATCACAGAGGCATCCTAAAAGATCACCGGCAGTGTTTTTTTTTTTTACTTATTTACTTTTTTTAATATAGGCATACTGAACTTAATATAGGCATATTGAACGTTAGGATGTTTGAGAAACTTGTTTAGGATTGAAGGTCCAAGATGGGTCTACAGATACCCACTTTTCTTGGAACTAGATATATCCTTGAGTAGAAAGAAGCCTTTTCCTTCTAGACCTGGACAGGCTGGATGGATTGTTGAAGTAGCAGAAAGATGCTTTCTTGTTCTTTGGTGTTTCTGAAATTCAGATGGGTCTACAGATACCCACTTTTCTTGGAACTAGATATATCCTTGAGTAGAAAGAAGACTTTTCCTTCTAGACCTGGACAGGCTGGATGGATTGTTGAAGTAGCAGGAAGATGCTTTCTTGTTCTTTTGGTGTTTCTGAAATTCCCAAGAAGAGTGGCATTTCTCGGAACTGGCTACAGTATCCTTCTCTATGATGCTGAGGACCCAGTGGTCCCTGGTGATGGTTTTCCACTGATTTAGGAAGGACAGTCTTCCTGCCAGGGTCATGGAGGGAAGAGTGGGAAGAGATAATAGAGACTGGGGTAGAACATAGTTAAGGTTGTTCGCTATACTGGATGGCTCTTTGGAGGTCCCTGCTCTGTGTGACTTTTCAGGTCGCCATTTCCTTGATTGTCTTGGTCTTTTACCATGGGGAAGCCTCCTCTTGTCCTGTCAATGTGAAAAAACACCAAGGTTTAGAAAGGTAATTCCTATTGTATCTTGGGATCAGACAGGTAAAATTATTTCCCAGTTTTCATTTGCTTTCTTTTTTTATCCAGTTTCTTAAATTCTTGTTCAGTTGGAAGACCAAAAAGAAATTCTTTGTCCAATGGAGTATCCAGTAGTTCAGCCTTTACCTGATATGATGGGGCCTGGTTCCTGAGCCATTCATGTCTGCAGATGACAAAACCTGTGGTAGCTGCTCTGCAAGAAGCACATAAGGCATCATAGCCACATTTTAAGGAGTGTCTGGACACTTGTAAAGCTTCTCGGACTGTCTCCTGGATTTCCTTAAGAAAGGTTCTAGCAACAATGGAGTCCATCTTAGCTAGATTTTATCCTGTAGTAGTTTCAAAGTACTTTAGCATATGAAATTGACATCTCAGAGCTCTCATCACTAGGGTGGCAGGGGATGTATTTTTGGTTCCTCAGGCATACCTTTGGTGGATTCAGTGTAGACTACAGAACGGTCAGCCTTTGGGTTTTTGTAAAGGTGCTTGGGAGGTTCAAGCACTCTGTAAAACTTGTCTGGCTTTCTAGGAGCAGAGGGTAAAGAAACAGGGTGCAAAACAATGTCTTCAAAGACATCATCCAATACAACTTGTACAGCAGGAATAGTCTGTGGTCATGGTGAAGGCAAGCTTAGCAGTTCCCTGTACTGGGTCTAAGCCTGTGAGAACTGTTTACTTTCCCAAATGAAAGTCTCCTTTACTCAATGCAGGGTATCCCCAAAGGAAAGGTCATAGGGCAGAAGAGGGTGTCATAAGTCTGAATCTGGGTAAGTTTGTGGTGGCAAGCTTCCAGAGTAAGAAAATTCCTTCTCATCCTCAGAGCCAGAAGAATCTTCCACTACTCAGGCCTCTCCATCTAAAAGAGGCAGGAAAGGGAAGTAGCCTTTCAGGAAGAGGAAGCATGACACAACTCTCTAGATTTCACAAAGGCCATAACACTCTTGTACTATTTTACAGCACTCTTGGGCTTCGGTCTGAAAAGAAGTGGACGGAGGCAATGGCAATGAAAAAGAGGTCGTTCACTTCAGTTTGGGTGTCCATTTTAAAGAAGTGACCTGAGGGCATGGTCATCCAACAGCAACTATGGTTTCAACTTCGGTAATTGACAGGTAGTCTCCCTCAAGTCCCATGGTATGGACCTCAGAAGCTGAGGCCTGCAAAATTATCTCAGACCTGACTGACGTGCCAGCAGTGATGATATTTGCAGGAAGGCCGGAGACCATGGAGGCCTCCCAAGGAATCATGTCAGAGAGCTCAGGCCTAGGAGTTTCCAGACTAGCGTGCAGAAAAGATGCCTCACCTGGGTCATCAGCGGACTTCTGACCAAGTGTTTGAGCATTCTCAGTGATGTCAGTGTCTTTGGCTTTTTTTTTCATCTTTCTGTTGTCTCAGAATGACAACAGCTGATGCTGGGGTCTACGGATGCACTTCGATAGCAGTGTATTGAGATACCACAGGGAAAGCTGAAGATCAGGACTCCAAAAGGGTGGCTAGTATCTTGGTACTACATTTTAGGGTTTTCACATATAATTTTGCACAGTCAGGACAGTTAGGGATGTGCTGAATCCCCAAGCAGCACAGAGAAAAAGAGTGAAAATCTTTATGTGGGATTTCCTTTCCACAAACTTCAAGCAATTGCTGACTTTTTTGAATATTAAATTAGTAGAGAAATGTCCCAATGGGTACTTATCTGACTGGAAGAAGAAGGTTCCCTGGAAAAATGAGCCAACCAATGAACTGTGAGCATGCTAAGCACATGTGAAGAACATCAGACTGCATGGCTAGAAAGAAATGAAGATGACACTGATGGACTCATTTCTTAAACAATAATGTCCAGACACTGGTAATCAAACATCTGTTGGATAAGGATGATGTAAAGACTGGAAAATGGGCCGGTCATGGGCTTCTGCATGGCACAAACAGCCAGGCATCACTACTACAACACTAGACTACAAAGAAAGTACAGTTTTGTACCTACCATAAATGTAGATGTTCGAGTGGTAATACAGCTGCAGTCATAACAGATGGGTTCTCCTGCCATCGTCGGCCGAATTCCAAAGTCTAGGTCCGGCGTCGGTTGTCGTCGCTTCTTCCCGGATGTCAGTGCGACAGGGGTGTAAAAGAACCAGCTGACGCCATTTTCTTCAGTTTTTCTTGCCCCAGATGTCAGGTGCCCCCAGAAAGAAGGCAATACATAAAATGATGTAATAATGCAATGCAATATAATCAAAGACCAGTAGTTGCAAGCAAGTACACCATAAAAGAAGACCCCTAGAGGGGAAGGAGGGAGGGAAACCTGGACTGCAGCTGTATTAGCACTCGAACATCTACATTTATGGTAGGTACAAAACTGTACTATGTTCATCGTGCATACAGCTGCAGTCATAACAGATGGGTAGAATCCCAAAGCTAAGAAAGGGGTGGTAGGCACTAGGTGGAGCTAGGAGGAGCCAAAATGCCCTGCAAGACTGCAGTGGAAAAGCCTGCTCTAGATTTGGAGTATAATGGTAGGTTGTAGTGCTTAGAGAAGGTATGCACAGAACTCCAAGTGGCTGCTTCTAAAATATCCTTGGTAGGAACTCCTCTGAGGAAGGCTGCAGAGGTGGCTGAGGCCCTGGTAGAATGAGTTCTAATGCCTGTAGGTACAGTTTTGCCATGAAAGGAATAGCAAAAGAGTATGCAGTGGGCTATCCATTTTGAGATTGTCTGTTTGGATATTGACTTTCCTTGAACTCCTACCGCATAGGCCACAAAAAGCTGTTCTGATTTTCTGAAAGGTTTTGTTCTGTCCAAATAATAACGCAGTTGTCTGTGGATGTCCAAGGAATGCAGTAATCTCTCCCCTTTGTTTTGAGGATTAGGGTAAAAAGTAGGTAAATGTATGGCCTGATTTAAAGCTACGCTGGATACCACTTTAGGCATAAAGGACGGGTTGGTACGTAATGAAACTCTGTCCTGATGGAATATGATAAAAGGCTGGACAGCCATAAGAGCCTGTAGTTCTGAAACTCTACGAGCTGAAGTGATAGCCAGAAGGAAAGCTGTTTTCCAGGACAAATATGGTAAATCTGATGAGGCAGCTGGCTCAAAAGGAGGCAAAGTCAGTTTTTCTAGAATGAAATTAAGATCCCAAGCAGGTATTGGTTGTTTTCTTGGAGGTCTTAAATTCTTAGCCCCACTGAGGAAATGTCTTAATAGAGGGTGAGAGAATAAAGGTGGATCAGTGTTGTATTCTGCAGAAATGGCTGAGGCATGGATTTTGATGGAGGAGAACAAAAGTCCACTGCTTAGCAGTTCAGCCAAATATTGTAGTATTTGAGGTAAATTCAGTTTTCCAGGGCACTGGCCCTTTTTCTCATTCCAAACACAAAACCGTTTCCATTTTGCAGAGTAAGCTTTTCTAGTTGATGGCCTTCTGGCCTCCAAAATGACATCCTGCACCTCCTTGGAGAGCAGGGCCTGCTGCGATGCTAAGGAATCTTCCATGCGGCTAGATTGAGTGTTTTCAGCTGACTGTGAAGAGTTTTGAAGCTGTGCTGAGTCAGAAGAAGAGGCATTAGAGGTAGGGTCCATGGTGGGGAATGCGTCAGGCTCCTCAGGAGTGGGTACCAGTGTTGCCTTGGCCAGTCCGGAGCAATGAGGATCATCTTTGGTCTGTCTGCTCTGATCTTCAATAGGACTTTGGGCAGCAGAGGAAGAGGTGGGAAGGCATAAACTGTCATTGATGTCCAACTGAAAGAGAGAGAGCGTCCACTCTCCAGGCCTTTGGATGGAAGATCCTTGAGCAGAATCTTGTCAATTGATGGTTTTTGTGGGAGGCAAAGAGATCTATGTCTGGCCTTCCCCATTCTTGGATTATTTCTGTAAAAACTTTTGGATGCAACTTCCATTCGTGTGGATCTGTCATATTCCTGCTTAGGTTGTCTGCCAGCGTGTTTTCCTTGCCTGGCAAGTACTGTGCTTGTAGTTCCATAAGTCCATTGCCATGTTCCAAAGTGACATGGCCAGTCTGCATAGGGGATAAGAATGTGTTCCTCCCTGCTTGTTTATGTACCACATAACTGTGGTGTTGTCTGTTCTTATCAATAGCTGACCTGGTTGTAGGAGGTTCTTGAAAGCTGTAATAGCATTTATCACTGCTAGCATTTCTTTTTGATTGATGTGAAGGTGCTTTTCTTTTTGGGTCCATTTGCCCTGAATGCACCGGTCTGTCATGTGCGCCCCCCAGGCGTAGTCCGAGGCGTCTGTTGTGATGACTTGATTTGCTTGAGGCTTGCTGAATGGAAGACCTGTGTTTGTTTGGCATGCTTGAGCCCACCACAGGAATTCCTTTTGCAGACATGGAATTAGTGGTATTATTGTTTCCAGACTGTGGCTGTGTTGAGGCCATATGTTTTTTAGGTACCATTGTAGTTTTCTCATACGCAGCTTTGCACATGGGATTAGTAAGATGCAAGATGCCATGAATCCCAGAGCCTGCAGGATTTTCCTTGCAGTCAGCCTGGTGCAATTTGCCAGTGTTCTGAAATATTGAATTAGTTGCCCCTGCTTCTCTGGCGTGAGGTAGGCCATCTGGGTGTTTGTGTCCAAATTGGCACCCAGGAAAATTATCTTCCGAGAGGGTTTTAGTCTTGATTTTTCTTTGTTGACGGTGTATCCTAGAGAGTTTAATAACATTATTACATAAGCCAGATGTTTCAGAAGAATGTGCTTGCTGTCCGCTTGGATCAGGCAGTCGTCCAAATAAGGGTATATTTGTATCCCTTGAAGTCTGCAGTAGGCAATTACTGATGCCAGGCATTTCGTGAATACTCTGGGCGCAGTAGATAAACCAAAGGGCAATGCAGAGAATTGATAATGGGTTGAACCTGCAAGAAATCTGAGGTATCTTCTGCAATTTTGTCTGACTGGGACATGCAGGTATGCCTCCTTGACGTCCAATGTTACCAGCCAAGACTCCTTGCCCAGCATGGGAAGAAGTTGCTATAGAGTGAGCATCCTGAATTTTGGTATGAGTAGGAATGTGTTTAGGATGGAAAGATCCAAAATAGGTCTCCAAACCTTTCCCTTCCTTGGCACCAGAAATAGCCTGGAATAAAAACCTTGACCTTGTTCGTGTGTAGGTACCTCTTGAATAGCTTTCATGTTTATAAGATCTGAAATTTGCTTTTGTGCCTCTGCCCTTTGATTGTGTGGCAGGTTTGGCATGCCTTTCATTTTTGGAAGGGTATGAAAATGGAATTTGTAGCCTCTGTTTATAATGTTCAGGATCCATTTGTCCTTTGTGACAATATGCCAATTTTTTGAGAATAGTGCCAGCTTTCCTCCTAAGAGGGCTGCCATTTGAAACCTGGTTGGCATGCAAAGGGGAAAGTCATTGGTTTTGCTTTCTGAAAGATTGCGAGTTGTCCTCACCACCTCTTTGTGTAGGAGCTTGCCATTGTCTGCCTCTGTACGAGCCTTGTGTTTGTCCTCTGCCCCTCAGGCGCCTGTATCTGCCTCTTTGGGGTCTGTCTGTGGCAGGAAAGGACCAGTTTTTGGAAGGCCAATTTCTACTAAAGCGTGGGGGTTGAACCTGCAGAAATTCTTTCACACTTTGCATTGATTTAGCCTTTTCCTCCATTTTCCGTAATACTTCCTCAGCATTTGCCCCAAATAGTACATCTTTTTGAAGAGGGGCGTCTAGTAATTTAGCTTTGACATGATCAGGCAAGGCTTGTTCCGTGATCCAGGCATGCCTACGTATGACTGAGCCTGTTACAGCAGCTCTACATGAGGCCTCTAGAGCATCAAAACCACATTGTAAGGTATGTTTACCCACTTGTTCTGCACTATGCATCAAATCCTGCAACTCCTTCATGTCTGGTTGTTCAGGTTGTGACATTTTACTTTTCAATTGAGATAACAGAAACTGTTGGTATTTTAGCATATGAAACTGACAGTTTAAGGCCCTCATGGATAAGGTAGCCGAGGTATATACCTTTTTTCCTCACCTTTCTAAGGATCTGGAATCTCTCTCGGAAGGCAATGGGTTTTTGGCAATGGAGGCCTTAACTCCCTTGGGCTCCTGTGAGATGGTTTCTAGGTCAGCAGCATGGCTTTTGTATAGAAATTGGTGTGAGTCAGGAACCCTGTAGTACCTGTCAGGCTTAACTGGAGCTGGAGGAAGAGAGTCCGGGTTAAGGCAGGCCTCCGAGTAAACATCATCTAGGATGTCCAGGACAGGAGGTATAGCCAGAGGCCTGTGCTGGGGTAACAAAAGAAATTCCCTGAGCCTTTTCTTGGAATCTGAATAATCCTGGCCTTCCCAGTGGAAGTGTTCCCTTAAGGTATGCAGAGTTTCACCAAAAGAGTAATCCTCAGTGGGGGATACAGAAGGAATAGATTCCTCTGCATCAGAATCTTCAAAAGGGGAGTAAGACTGTTCCTGATAATCAGAGTGCTCTGAAATAATGTAGCCCTGATCAGAGGAGGTGGAATCTTCTTCCACTCTGGGTCTTTTGTCCGGAGGTGGCTGAGAACCTCTGATTAGAGTAATTAAATCCTCAGCCATTTTAAGCATCTGTTTCTTAGGCATGGGGCCTGGAGATGGGCCCTGTGTAGCTGGTCTCTTAGGGTGCATGGTAGCTTTAGACTTGGTGAAAGCCTTGATGGAGAAAGAAGAGGAAGGTCTGAAGACACCTTGAGTGGAGGTGGACCTGTCCACATTCTGTGTTTCAACGCCAAGCGTGGCTTCGGTATCTGTAGTCAGGGTGTGGGCCGAGGAGCCTGCGACCAAGAGACACCGCCAAAGATGTGTCGTCGGTAATCAGGGGCTGCGTAGGCGCCTCGTTGTGAACCGGACCACGTGTAGTCAGCTTTGGCGTGGTGTTGGTAGAGGCCGTGGACCTCGAGTGTCGGTCCTTGTCTTTGCGTTTTTTAGACAAAACCGGAGTCGGAGTATCCGATGACATAGTATAGTTAAACGCTCTCCCAAAATAATGCTGGGCGAACTCCGCCCGACGCTTAATAGTGCGTTTGTTGAATGTAGCACAAAAGCGACAGACCGAGACGTTGTGGTCTGGGCCTAAACAAGGTATACAGAGGGAATGGAAATCCTTATGCGGTATTTGCTTCCCACAAGAAATACAGTTATTAACTTTGTCTGACATCGGTCTGAGGCAAGAAAAAGTTTCCCCAACGGGGTACTTAGCTTTTAAGAAGACTTCGGTTCCAAAGTTTTCGTAATCTCAGGAGCTGGCCGACCGGCACTTGCGAACTGCTTCTGCTTCGGGCACCACGCGGCAAGAAAGACTGAAGAAAATGGCGTTGGCTGGTTCTTTTATACCCCTGTCACACTGACGTCAGGGAAGAAGCGACGACAACTGACGCCGGACCTAGACTTTGGAATTCGGCCGACCGAGGACCCGCCTGACGGCAGGAGAACCCATCTGTTATGACTGCAGCTGTATGCACGATGAACATCATCTGCAGTAATTACTCAAAGCAATAAAAACTCTTTACTTCTGCACATTTGCTTGGTGGAGACATTTTACAGGGAAAGAAAATATCAGTCTTAAACATCATTGCACATAATTGTACATATTTTTCTTTTGATATAATTTTAACTCAATACACATGTTCTAGACATGTATTGCATCACTCACTCAAAAAAGATAACATACTCACCTATAAAATGCTTATGTACACCTATGTAAAAAAAGACAAGACCTCTTGTTATGATATGAGATAGTGCCAGCTGTGCCACACAGAGTAGAACATGTGTAACATATGCCAGCATAGCTAGCTGGAGTCTTGTAAATAATTTATGTCATTTGACTATCAAACTGATTGCACAGATGCTTGCGTTTAAAATGTATTTGTAAAGTTGCTTGCGTTAAAAATGTATCAACAGTGGGTCCTGCTGGACAGAAAAGAAATATACATACATATCAGGCTGTACTGCTGTAACTGCTGAAAAGTATATATTTTAACAGAAGACACTGGAAGGGAAGGGGTTAAGCTTCAGCTCAGCTAACCTTAAGAAAAAGAGCCTGATATTACGTGATTTGGTTTTATATTATTTATTTCTTTATTTATTTATTGACATTTGTTGACCGGGAAAGTCCACTGGGCCATTGACCCATTTTCAGTGGAGGCCTGGGGAGAAAAGCTCCATGGTATTGCATTCAAAATAAAAGTAGAACATAAAAACATTTAAGAATTTTTAAAAACATATGCCCATTATATATCATAATGGTAGTACATTATGGAAGAACATTAAAACGTTTGAGTTTTAAAAACATTTGCTCATTATATACCATAATGGTAGTACATTAAAATAACATATTCTTAGTTACACCTTCAGATAAAAAAAGTTCACAGAGGGTTTCAACTGAGGGAGTGAGTAGAGCCCATAAGTAAAAGGGCAGAAGTATATAGTGAGGCAAGTTGAGAGTGTTGTATAGGATAGTTTAGTGAGAGGTAGGGAAAAGGAGGAAAAAGTCTGGCAGTAAAGGGCAGCAAGAGGTAGGTAGAAGGAGAGAAAAGGTCAGGCAGCAATATATTTATATATATATATATATATATATATATATATATATATATAGAGAGAGAGAGAGAGTGAGAGAGAGAGAGAGATGAATTACGATAACCCTGTAGGAAGGTTTGGCATGAGGTGGGGAGGCTATGGAGGTTTAATTATTGTGCAGTGACAGGATAAATTATTTTGGTAGTGTAGCTTGAGTGATGATTTAAAGAGTTGTGAAGATTCCACTTGAGTTATGTGGGAGGGTAATGTGTTCCAAAGTTTGGCTATATTATAGGAGTATAGACTTTGTCCAGCTCTTTTGTTTGGTTTTATAACCTTCATTAGTTGTTTCTCAGAGGATCTAAGTGACCAAGCAGGAGTGTATGTTTGTACGACTGAGTGAAGTGCTGGGCAGAGGTGGGGTTTGAAAAATTATTTGTGTGCCAATGTAAGCTGGATATAAGAAAGATGGCTTGAAAATTTGAGCCAGCTGAGTTCTGCAATTGCTCACAGTGGTGTGAACGGTTTGGTTTTTCAAAGGCAAATTTAGCTATTTTATGATAGCAAGATTGCAATTCATTCCTAAGGGATGAAAGTAGGTTTGTAAAGATAGCACTTCCATATAGAAGGGAAGGGAGGAGTAGGGTACTTGCTAGTTTGGCTTTGGTTTGCTTGTTGAGGTATAGTTTGTGCCTATATAGTTTGCCTAGTTTGAAGTGTACTTTTTTTATTGTGTTCTGAATATGTGGTTGGAAGGTAGGTTTGTCATCTATTGTTATACCTAGCAGTTTGGCAGTTCTAGTTATATCTATTTCAATTCCGTCCTTAGAAAAAATCTTAAAGTTAATGCTTGGTGGTTTTGAAGTGAATAGGAGTAGTTTTGTTTTTTTGGCGTTTAGTAGTAGTTGAGAATTATTTAGCCAGGTTTCTATTGAAGTAAAAGCTTTTTGGGTTATGTTGAGAAGATCATGGAAATTACTGGCGGAAGAAATAATTGTCGAATCATTGGCGTATTGTATCAATTTCCCTAGTTGAGAGACTTTGTGAAGGTCATTGATAAAAATATTGAAAAGTAGTGGCCCTAAAATTGAACCCTGAGGGACTCCTATGTTATTTTTTTGATAGATAAAATATGCATTTTGCCATTTTACTGATTGTTCCCTGTTACTGAGGTAGGAGGCGAACCATTTAACACAGTTGGGGGAACATCCTAGTCTTGATATTTGGTACAATAGTTTGTTGTGTGATACTCTGGCAAAAGCTTTTGACAGATCTAGTAGGATTACTGAGGTACAGAGACCAGTGTCAAGGGCTTTATTGACCGTTTCGGTGAAAGAGAGCAGGGCTGTAGTTGTGCTATGTGCTGGATGGAAACCATGTTGTGTGAGAGAGAAGCTCATTATCTAGGAGGTGTTTAAGTAGTTGAGTATGTGCACATTTTTCTAATATTTTTGATAGAGGCGAAAGTATAGAGATTGGGCGGTACTTTGACAGGTCATGGGATGTTCCACCTTTTTGTAGTGGGGTAATGATAGATTTTTTCCATAAGTTTGGGACATAGCATTCAGAGAGAGATCGATTAGTATACTGAGTGGGTATGCTATTGCGCTTGATGCTAGTTTTAAATATTCAGGGGGGAGTTTGTCAGCAGAGAGAGAGCAGGGTTTAAGTTTGTTTAGAAGTTTGCACATCTGTGAGGTAGGAATGGGTTGGATGGAGAAGGAAGGTGTTGTTGGATTGGTAATGCTGGAGTCTAGATTAGGGGAAGTTTTATTATTATGTGAGGAATCTGTTGTAGGGTTTCTGATTAGGTTTTGAATAATGGTAATGAAGTGGGTGTTAAAATCATGACAGATTTGCTGAGGGCTTTTGTCAGGTGTTGGGGATGGATTTTGTAATGTGCCAGGATTAAGTAATGTCAAAACTGATTTCCAAAACTTATTTGGATTGTTGTTTGCGGTGGATAGCTGTGAGGTAAAGTAGTTTTTCTTATCTTGTAAAACTAGTTTTTTGGAGTTATTTCGGAGTTGCTTATAGGCAAGTTTGGTTTGTTTAGTTTTAGATTTTTGCCACTGTTTCCATGCTTTATCTCTAAGGAGGAGGTTTTGTTTTGTTGGTTTAGTTAGCCAAGGGGCATGATTACTCTTGGTACGTTTGGTTCGAGTAGGGGTTAAGCTATTTGTGTGTCCAGAAAAAGTTTGTTGAAGCAGTTAAAGGCATCATCTAGGGGGAGTGTTTTTAGTGGGAGCCAATGTTGGGTTTTTAGGATATTTACAAATTTATCTGTGTCAAAGTGAATGAGATTTCTAGATGTTTTGTAGGTGTGCGTTTTTGACATTTGGGGGTGGGTCCTATGGGTGAATGCTGGGAGGTGGTCACTTATTATGTCAGGTAAGGTGCCTGAATTGGAATACTTTTGTGGGTGAGATACTAATATCCAGTCTAGCGTGGATTCTGAACTGGTGGATAGGCCATGGGTGGGAGTTGCAATGAGCTGTGTGAAGCTATGTAGGTTTAAGCTGTTGACTGGGGAATTGGTTGTTAGATTCAGCCAGTTAATATTTGTATCACCTAGAATTATGATTTGCCCATGATAAAAAAATCCTCAAGGAGGGGGATATTTTGCCCTGGTAGGATGTAGATTACTGCTATAATTATTTGTTTGTTATTATTAATGTGAAGGGAAGTTAGTAAGATTTCTAGATTGTCAAAAGTGGGGGATTGCTTGAGATAGATTGCTATGTTAAGGCTGTGATCATAGATTAACGCTACGCCACCACCTTTTTTGTGGAGTCTATCAGCATGGAGTATGTTGTACCCTAGAGGAAGAATTTCAGTATCAGCAATATGAGGCTTTAGCCATGTTTCGGTTACTGCTACAATATTTGGGGTGTGAGTGGATAGCCATGCATGGAACTCTGTAACTTTGTTACATATGCTACGTGTGTTTATTGTTACCAGTTGAAGCTGTAGGCATTTTGAGGTGGTTAAAGATGTAGAGCCAGGGTTAGGGTGGATGTCCCCACATTGTGTGAGAGAGAGAGGAGGAGGTGAATAATAGCATCAGTGTTGTTTTTATGTCTAAGTGGTTTAGGAAGATACGTGTTGTTTAACTTGAGTTTGGAGTGGGTGTGGAAAAGTTGTTGACCATAAAGATTTTATCATATGGGTCTGACTGCAGCCAGGAATGCAATGTCTGTGAAAAAAGTCTTTCTGCAGGAAGGGTAGAAGTGTTGGAACCGCTTTATAGTTTCCAGATGCTGTATTAAGCCTTAGCAAAGTTCTGTGTGCGTATTGTGACATGTCTGTGCTAAATCCTGGCTCATTTGCTAGTGAGGGGGTACTGTGGAATCCACAGAGTCAGGTAACCAGATGTGATGTCATTCTGCAGCCAGCACTGAAATTGTATTTAGATACTAGTGAGAGATGTGATAGTGGAACTCAGCACTGTTATGGGAACCTGAAAACGAAGACACTCATCTACTTTCTTGCCTTGCTTTAACCAGTAAGTAGCAAACAGTAATTCTTCAGTCAGTTAGGAAAATACAGTTAGATTAGCTAAATATTGTGTTTTCTGTATGCAAGTCTTTCCATCTATGCTGTTTTTTTTTTTTTTTTACATTTCCTGGGATTGAAACTCTGGTGTTTATTGTGAATAGATATTCAGTATTTTCATGTTTTTTATTTATTATTAAATATATCTAAACTTTTTAACTTAATTTTTGAGAGTACCTGCATTTATTTAGTGGTACTGTAGCTCCACACTCCTGAAAGTCTTGCTGCTTGGAAATGCTACCATTTGTATAAGTATTAATTTTACTAAATATAACTGGGTAGCCTGTTAAGATCCTTAGAGTAGCTGGTTTTGGGGTGTTCTGATGGCAGTATCTACCTTATAGTCTGGGTGGAGGTGGCATAGCAGGTAAATCTGTAATGGCCTTTCCCAGGTGCTTATGTGTGTGAAAATCAAATCTTAAAATAGAGAGAGAGAGTGTGTGTGTGTGTGTGTGTGTGTGTGTGTGTGTGTGTGTGTGTGTATGTGTGTGTGTGTGTCAGCTACTTTGAACAGGGACACAAAGCACTGATTTCACACAGAGGGTGTTGGTGGACCTGGCTTGGAACACTTGGCTGAGGACTCAGCTCTGAGGTGGTCAGTGTGGAGTCTTATTTGGGGCCTGGAGACAAACTCCAGACCCAGGACTGGAGGGTGCATTCCCTGTGTGCTTTTAAGGGAACTTGTACTTGGTGCAGAGGGTTGCATCTGAAAATACTGTGTGTATCTATTTCTTTCTCGGGGAAAGTTCCCCACTGGTATTAGTGGTGAGGATTGAGGGTCCTTGATCATTTGCCCAGAGGAGGGATGTCACATATTGCTGTGCACCACTGGGATATTAATGGAACTTCTGTAGCCTGTAAGCAGTTGTCACAAAAGGTGTGTGTACTCTCAAGCAGCCACAACATACAGAGTTTAATTTTTCACAACACTTATTTATTTTTTTTAGTTTAATCACAGAAAACAGGAAAAGATGCCAGCAGAGGATTATGGCAAGCTGATAGTGAACCAGTTGGCTAAGCTGTGCAAATCCAAAGGACTGGTTCATGCCAATCTGACTAAAGAGGTAATTATTTCAGCCTTAATCACAGCTGCAGCACAGACCAGCAACCAGGAAGACAACCAGTCTGGTGATGGGGATGTACAGCTCTCAGAAACAGGACAGGTCACCTTTTCCTTACAAGACTTGAAAATCCATCTGGAATTAAATAGACTTGAACTGGAGGGCAAACTGTACGAAATTAGAATTGGCAGACAGACTGTGGTGTTTGGAGGATGAAGAAAAAGTTGAGACTGTGACGTTTGAAGGATGAAGAAAATGAGAGACTGCGACATTTGGAGGCCTAAGAAAATGAGAAGCAGCATCAACATGAGAGGGACATGTAGACTGTTCAACAGGAAAATGGAGGGAATGGGGAAGGGAATAACTGAAACCCAGAAGCAACAATGGTCAATAAATTTCTTCAACAGTATAAAGAAGGTGATAACTTTGATAGTTTTATTCATATTCTTGACAGAATATTTAAACAGTATAATGTTGACAGAGGCCTCTGGGTATGGTTCCTGACCCCCTTAATCCATGGTAAAGTGGTAACTGCTGTTTCTAAATTTTCTGATACTGATCATTTAAAATATGACAAGGTTAAACAATGTTTATTGGGATGTTTTAAGTTAACACACCTGACACTTACAGAAAATAAATTTTGTGAGCATAGATGCAAAGCAGATGAAGTGTACGTGATTATATTGTTGAGCTAAGCTCTTATTTTCACAGGTGGGTGAGTGAGTGTCAGGTCACCACTTTTGAAAGGCTGGCAGACCTTTCAGTGAGAGAACAAACCCTTAGCATTTTGCCTGAGGACATACGAATCTAGCTGGCAGACTGGCAGTGCAAGTCTGCAGATGAGCTGGGGAGAAAAGAGGATCTCTACTTGGCAAGCAGGGCATCGCTGCACAAGAAGGAGATACCCATTGCTACACATGGATACAAGGGAACCCATGGTAGGCAGCCTAAACCACCCCAACAGAGTCCACCAGTAACAAGGGAAGCCACTACTTTAAGTACACAGCCAGGATTGAGATGTTTTAAATGTAACCAGAAGGACTACGTAGCATACAAATGTCCACTGAAGCAAAGTGAGGAATAAAAGGTGGGGGAGCCAGAAAGTGGAAATAGCAATATGCCAGTTATAAGTTGTCTGGAAACAACAGGGGTACCAAACTATCACTGGAGTTTGTATCCTATCTTAGTGAATGGAAAACAGGCCACTGCTAAGAGAGAGACCGCCTCTGACATAACCATTGTGAAGTCTGCAGTGATTAAAGAGGAGCAGTACTTGCTTGGGCAGTCCACTCCAGTCAGGTCTTTAGGAGGGACCCCATTCCAAATACATTTGGTCAGAGTTCACCTTGACTGGGAGGGTGGAAAAGGAATCAAGCAAGTAGGTGTGTTTGAAGATATCCCTGCAGATGTCTTGATAGGGACTGATTTCGATAATGTAGTACCTTGTGTGCATGCAGTTACATGCAGTCAGGCTTGGAGACAGACATGTGGGTCTGGTAGCCTGGGTGAGACCAAGACAGACTCCACACCTGAAGCCGGGGCTGGTGATGTGGCTATTTCAGGGAGGGAGATGCCCTATAGCAGTCAGCCTGAAGATGATCCCTTCGACAGGGTGACTGCAAGAGGGAGAGATGTGTGGTAGTACCCAGGCTGAAAGTGAGGAACCACTATCAGAAGATACCAGATTTCCTGTGGAAGGGGAGCTGGGAAGAGTCATAAAGGTAGAGTTAAGACAGGCTCAGCTCTCGTAACCTATGTTACGAGGCTTGAGGGAAGTAGCTAAGGAGGCACCTGATTCACAAGGAAAAGGTGGGTCTGCACACTAGAAAAAGGGTTACTGTATAGAGAGTGGACCCCTGAGGAAGGGCTACAGGGTCAGAGAATACAGCAGTTAGTAAGTGCCCATACCCCACCATTTGGCACTTCTAGCCATAGCCCGTTACATTCCTTTTGCAAGTCATATGGGCATAAAGCATATCAAGAGACGTATTATGCAGAACTTTTATTGAACTGGGATTGCAAGAGATGTAACCGGGTACTGTAGAACCTGTGAGCAATGTCAAAATGTAGGCAAGGCAGGAGACAAGGTCAAAGCTCCTGTGATTATTGAGCCATTTCATAGGGTAGCCATTTATATTTTGGGGTCTCCGAGTACAACACGTTCCACAGGGAAGAACTATATCCTAGTGATACTAGATTATGCTACTAGATAGCCTGAGGCAGTGGTTCTGTCCTCCATCAAGGCAGATAAGGTGGCAAATGCTTTGTTAGATATTTTCAGCAGGGTAGGTTTCCCAAGAGAAATACTGAGTGGTAGAAGAGCCAATTTCATGTCAAACCTGCTGGCTTCTCTGTGGGAGCACTCTGGGGTGAAGCAACTGAAGAGTACTCCCTACCACCCCCAGATTAATGGCCTTGTGGAGAAGATAAACTCTACACTGAAGACCATGCTAAGGGCATTTTTAGACAAGTTTAAGAGAGTGGGACAAACACTTGCCCCATCCGCTGTTTGCATACAGACAGGTACCCCAGGAATCCACAGTTTTTTCACCCTTTGAGTTGCTGTATGAGCACAGGATGAGGGAACCCTAGGATGTGATTCATGATGAGTGGGATGGAGAGTGTGAATCCCACAAGGAATCTGTTGTGGCATATGTCCTAAACCTCAGGACAAAGCTTAAGGACCTCATCGGCTTAGCCCCCAGGAGAACCTGGCAGGAGCCAACAGCAGAAAAAGGCCTGATATGACAGGAATGCTTGAACCTGAGAGAATACTGTGGGACAGTATGTTATATGGTGCTCATTCCTGTTAGACACACTAAGCTACAGGCAGCTCGGGAAGGACCCTTCAAAGTAGTAAGGAAGGTCAGTGATGTTAACTACATGGTAAAACTGCTTTGCAGGAGGCAGGGGCACAAACTGTAATGTGTTAACATGATGAAGCCTAACCATGATGGGGAGGCCGTGCAAGTATTTGCAGGGTGATCTGATGACTGATCTTAGTGAGGCTCGGACTGACACCTCAGTGGAAGGGGTAGTAATGTCCCAGCAGCTATCCCCTACCCAGATTCAAGAAATCCAGGCAGTGTTACAGCAGTTTGGAGGACATGTTCACTGGGAAACCTGGGTGCACCCACCTGATGCAGCACAATGTGGATACAGGACCCCAAAGACTCAAGCAGGTGCCTTACTGGGTGCCTAAGGGAGTCAGACAGACTGTGCGGGAGGAGATATGCAAAGTGTTGGAAATGGGAGTAATTGAGGAGTCCAGCAGTCCCTGGGCCACCCCAGTGGTGCTGGTACCAAAGGAGGATGGCAGCACCAGTTTCTGTGCAGACTACAGAAAACAATCACACAGAGCCAGATGCTTACCCCATGCCTAGGACAAATGAAGCCTTACAGCAGTTGGGTGGGGCTAAGTATCTGATCATTACTGATCTGATCAATGGCTACAGGCAGGTGCCCTCGACTCCCACTGCTAAAGAGAGGTCAGCCTTTTGCGACTCCTTTTGGATTATACAAGTTCATGAAGATGTCCTTTGGGATGAAAAATGCCCCAGCAACCTTCAAGAGGCTGGTAGTTCATATCATAGTAGAAGCAGGAGATTATGCTCTTGCTTAGCTGGATGCTACTGCCATCTACAGCCATTCCTGGCAAGAGCACCTTCAGCATGTCAGGGAGGTCCTGGGGAGACTGCAAAGGGTAGGTTTGACCATTAAGCCCAGTAAGTGTCAGGTGGGTATGGAAGAGGTCTCCTACCTGGGACATACAGTGGGGAGGGGGTAAGATCAGACAAGAACCTGCCAAACTGGAAGCTATTCAGGCATGGCCTGCCCTTGTTACCAAAATGCAGGGGAGGACATTCTAGGGGACAGCAGGGTACTATAGAATTTTTTTCCCAATTAGTACAATAGCTGCTCCCATCACAGATGTGACGAGGAAAAACAGGCCAGATAAGGTTGTGTGGACCCCGGCCTGTCAGCAGGCATTCCAAAAGCTTAAAGAGGCTTTGAGAGGATCCCTTGTGTTAGCCAGTTCACATTATAGCAAAGGATATGTTGTGCAGGTGGATGCTTTGAACCATGGGGTGGGGGGGCTGTACTCAGCCAGGTTTTCTCAGCGGAAGAAGAGCACTCTGTTGAATATCTCGGCCGTACACTCCAAACCAGGGAGGAATGTTATGCAACTGTAAAAAAAATGTCCAGCCATAGTATAGGCATTCCAAAAACTTCAGCCCTATACTATGGCTAGACATATGTTATGCAACTGTAAAAAAAAAAAAAAAAATGTCTAGCCATAGTACAGGTACTGCAAAAACTTCAGCCCTATCTGTATGGAAGGACCACAATCCCTTAACATGGCCACACTGAGCCAGCCAGCAAAATGCCAAGTTATTAAGGTGGAGCCCAGGGATGCAGACATATGACATGACAGTGCAGCACTGGAGTGGGGTCAGCAATGCCAATGCAGATGGGATGTCAAGACAGGGTATGGCTTAATTTGTTCCCAGACAGGCTAAATCCTCTCAAGCAATGTTTCCCTAGGGTCAGTTGAGAAACTAGCTTGAGTTTTTAAGTGGGGGGGGTGCAATGATCTGAGACAGTGCCAATTATGACACAGAGTAGGGCAGAGCATGTGTAACATGTGCCAGCATAGCTAGCAGGAGTTTTGTAAAGAATTATATGTCATTTGAATATCAAACGAATTTGTACAGAAGCTTGTGTTAAAAATGTATTTGTAAAGTTGCTTGTGCTAAAATTATATCAACAGTGGGTCCATACAAGAAATATACATGTATGTCAAACTGTATTGTTTTAACTGCTGAAATGTATATATTTTAACAGAGGATACTGGAAGGGAAGGGTTTAAGCTCAGCCCAGCTAACCTTAAGAAAAATAGCCTAAAATTACGACTTGGTTTAGGCCATAAAGATTTTATCTCACACGTCTGAAAGCAGCCAGAGATGCAATGTCTGTGAAAAGCCTTTATGCAAAAAGAGTAGAAGTGTTGGAATTTTTTATAGCTTCCAGATACTGTATTAACCCGTTGCATATTGTGACACATCTGTGCCAAATCCTGGCTCAGCAGCTAGTGAGTGTGTGGGAACCACAGAGTCAGGTTACCAGATGTGATGTCATTCTGCAGCCAGCACTGTAATTGTATTTAGATACTAGTGAGAGATGCGATATTGGCACTCAGCACTGTGTTACTGGAACCTGACAACAGAGACACTCATCTACTTCATCTTGCCTTGCTCTAGCCAGCAAGCAGTGAGCAGTAATTCTTCAGTCAGTTAGGAAAATATACTAAGATTTGTTAAATATCGTTTTTCTGTATGCGAGTCTTTCCATTTGTGTTGTTTCCTTATATTTCCTGTGGCTGAAACTCTGGTGTTTATTGTGAATAGATATTCAGTATTTTCATGTTTTTCTTTTATTATTTATTATTAGATATATCTAAAGCTTTCAATGCGGCCAGTCTTTCAGAAAATATTTTAACTTTTGAGAGCACTTGCATTTATTTAGTGATACTGTATATCCAAGCTCCTGAAAGGCTTGCTGCTTGGAAATGCTACCATTTGTATAAATATTAATTTTACTAAATATAATTGGGTACCCTGATAAGAGCCTTAGAGTAGCTGATTTTGGGATGTTCTGGTGGCAGCACCTACCTTATAGTCTGGGTGGAGGTGATATTGGGTAAATCTGTGCCAGCCTTTCCCAAGTGCTTGTCTGTGTGAAAATCAAATCTCAAAGAGCATGTGTCAGCTATCTGAACAGCGAGACAAAGCACTGATTTCATACAAAGGGTGATGGAGGACTTTGCTTGGAGCACCTGGCTGAGGATTCAACTCTAAGGTTGTCAATGGGGAGTCTTATTTGGGACCTGGAGAGGAAGTCAAGCCCTAGGACTGGAGTGTGCATTCCCTGTGTGCTCTCAAGGGAAATCATGCTTGGTGCAGAGGGCTGCATTTGAAAATACTGTGTGTCTTTTTCTCAATGAACATTCCCCACAGGTGTCAGTGGTGAGGATCGAGGCTCCTTGATCACTGGCCCACAGGAGAGACATCACAACTGAATCTTCCTCTGAAAAGTTTTATTAAAAAGGCTTAGAGAATTGTACTAGGACAGTGCAGCTAATAGGAATGACATTCACATAAGGATTTGCACACACATCAAAGACTAATTTGAGAGGGCCATCTTAGCCTCATCAGTACCTTGGATTTTTTGCAGTGACAAAGTACAGTTTTGTACCTACCATAAATGTAGATGTCCGAACTGGATAGCATCTGCAGTCATAACAAGTGGGTTGTCCTGTCGTCAGGCAGCCCTGCAGTCGGCCGGATTCCAAAGTCGGGTCCGCTTCGCTGATGTCGCACTCCACCCGACGTCATCTCTGTTGGTCTTCGGGTATAAAAGCATCAGCCGACGCCATTTTCCTCAGTGTTTCTTGCCCCAGATGCCAGTAGCCCTCTTGCAGGCTAAAATTTGGATAGATGCCAATGTTTCCAAATAGATAGAGGTAAACACAAAAATAAGCATATATGTACATATATACAAACAAATACACCATAAAAGACTCCCCCCCAACAGCTAGCTATTAGGAGGGTAAACACCCTAGGAGTACCACAGAGGGGAAGGCGGAGGGTAATCCTGACTGCAGATGCTATCCAGTTCGGACATCTACATTTATGGTAGGTACAAAACTGTACTATGTCCTTCATGGATGCATCTGCAGTCATAACAAGTGGGTAGAATACCATAGCCAACTAGGGGAGGAGGATAAAAGTAGATTATGGTGTGTTTAGGATCCCTTGCAGTACAGCAGTGGCAAATCCTGCTCGGGATCTGGAATATAGAGGCAAATTATAATGCTTGGCAAATGTATGCACGGAGGTCCAAGTAGCCGCCTCAATAATGTCTTTGGTTGCCACTCCTCGTAAGAAGGCTGTGGTAGTGGCTGTTGCCCTTGTAGAATGAGGTCTTATGTTCTGTGGAATTGGTTTTCCATGGAAGGAGTAACAGTATCGTATGCAATTTCCTATCCATTTGGAGATTGTCTGTTTGGAAATAGCTTTTCCTTCCCTTCCTGTTGCATAGGCTACAAAAGTTGGTCAGTCTTTCTGCTATTTTTGTTCTGTCCAAGTAGTAGCGTAGCTGTCTATGTACATCCAAGGTATGCAGTATTCTTTCCCTCTGTTTTGTGGGTTGGGAAAGAAGGTAGGTAGGTGGATTGCCTGGTTTAAAGATACTCTGGATACCACCTTGGGCATAAATGTAGGATTAGTCCTCATGGACACTCTATCTTGGTGGAAGATTAGGAAGGGTTGCACTGCCATTAAGGCCTGTAGTTCTGAAACCCTCCTTGCTGAAGTAATTGCCAGTAGGAAAGCAGTTTTCCATGACAGGTGTTGTAGGTCTGCTGTTGCTGCTGGTTCAAAGGGTGATAGTGTCAACTTTTCTAGCACAAAGTTTAAATCCCAAGCTGGTAATGGTGGTTTCCTTGGAGGTTTTACATTCTTGATTCCTCTGAGGGACTGCCTGAGCAAAGGGTGCGAAAAAACAGGTGGATCAAAGCTGTATTCTGCTGAAATAGCTGATGCATGTATCTTGATGGAGGAGTAGGACAGGCCTGAATGAAGAAGTTCGCCAGATACTCCAGAATGTTAGGCATATCTATGTTTGACACATCTTTTCCTCTTTCCGTACTCCAAATGACAAACCTTTTCCATTTTCCAGCATAGTTCCTTCTTGTTGAAGGTCTGCGTGCTTCAAGAATAATGTCTTTAACTCTTTGGGAAAGTTCTGGATTAGCTGCTGCTATGTGATGTTCCATGCAGTCAGTTGCAGCGTTTTTAGGTTTGGATGTATGATGCTGTAGTTGTTCTGAGTTATCATCAAAGGCATCAGGGGTATTGGCCACATATTGTTCCGAGACATGCTCTTCAGTAGTGAGTACCAGTGTTGTCTTGGCCAGTTTGGAGCTATCAGGATTATCCTTGGACGTTCTTCCTTGATTTTTAGTAGTACCTTGTGTATCAAAGGAAGAGGTGGGAATGCATATGCTGTTAGGCCTTTCCAGTTGAAGGAGAGTGAGTCCACTTTCCATGCTAGTGGGTGGAATGTCCTTGTGCAGAATTTTTTGAGCTGGTGATTGAGAGGTGATGCGAATAGGTCTATCTGTGGCATTCCCCATTTCTTTGAGATGGTCTTGAAGATGTCCGGGTGCAGCTTCCATTTGTGGGCATCCGAAGTGGTTCTGCTTAATATGTCTGCTAGAGTATTGTCTTTCCCCGGTACAAATATTGCCTGTAACTGAATGTTGTAGCTGAGTGCCAGGGTCCACAGCTCCAAGGTCATTCTGCATAGGGGTATGAATGAGTGCCTCCCTGTTTGTTGATGTACCACATGACTGTGGTGTTGTCTGTCCTTATCATCAACTGGCCCTCTTTGAGGAATGGTTTGAACTTTTGGATTGCCAGTTTTACTGCCAGCATTTCTTTTAGATTGATGTGTAGGTGAAGTTGATCCTGTGTCCACAATCCTTGCACGCATTTGTCCAGCATGTGGGCCCCCATCCTAGGTCTGAAGCGCCTGTTGTGATGGTCTGGCTTGGTTGACATCTGCGAAAGGGTAGGCCTGGGTTTGACTGGCATGCCTGAGCCCACCATAGGAACTCCTGTTTTAAGCATGGGATTAGTGGGATTTCTGTTTCTAGACTGTGTCTGTGTTGGGACCATAAATTCTTTAGGTACCACTGTAGTTTCCTCATATGTAGTCTGGCAAATGGGACCAAGATTATGCATGATGCCATGAAGCCCAAGGCCTGCAGAACTTTTCTTGCTGTTAACTTGTTCAGTTTTGTTAGTGCCAAGAAGTAAAGAGGAAGTTCTTTTTGTTTTTCTGTAGTCAGGAATGCCATTTGTTGTACTGTGTCCAATTCCGCGCCCAAGAATGTCCTTGTTTGGGATGGTATCAGCCTTGACTTTTGTAAATTGACTGTGTATCCCAGTCCTTGTAGCAAGTAAATGACCCTTTGTAAATCTGTTGTCAGCTTGCTTTTGTTGTCCCCTTGTAATAGGCAGTCGTCCAGGTATGGGTAAATTTGAATTCCCTGTAGTCTGCAATGGGCGATTACTGATGCCAGGCATTTTGTGAATACTCTGGGCGCAGTAGATAAGCCAAAGGGCAATGCTGAGAATTGATAGTGCTCTGATCCTGCAAGAAATCTGAGGTATCTTCTGCAGATTGGTCGAATGGGGACGTGCAGGTATGCCTCCTTGAGATCTAGAGTTACCAGCCAAGACTCCTTGCCCAGCATGGGAAGAAGTTGCTGTAGGGTCAGCATTTTGAATTTTGGGACAATGATGTATGTATTTAAGGTGGACAGGTCGAGAATTGGTCTCCAACTTTTTTTCCTTTCTTGGAACTAGGAATAGTCTGGAATAGAACCCCTTTCCTTGTTCTGCTGTTGGCACTCTTTCCACAGCTCTCATGTTTGCTAACTCCATTATCTGGCGTAGAGCCTCTGTTTTTTGATTTGGAGGTAGATTTGGCATTCCTCTTTTGACTGGTAAAGTGTGGAAGTGAAACCGGTAACCTTGATCTATGGTTTGTAAAATCCACTTGTCTTTTGTTATGTAGTGCCAGTTCTTTGAAAATAAGGTTAACTTTCCGCCTAGAGGAGCTGCTATTTGTTCCTTGGTAGGCGGAGTTAGGATTAAGTCACTGTGGTTGTGCTGATGTAGTGGCAGTGGCTGTGTCTGTGCCTCTGTTGTTACCTTGCCACTGTCGTCCTCTGTAGGCCCCTCCTCTGGATTGGTTTCTGCCTCTGGAACGCCTATTCCTGCCCCTTTGAAATTTTGTGGAGTCAGGAAAGGACCAATTTTGGCAGGCCAGTTCCTGCTAAACCTTGGGGTTGAACCTGCAAGAAATCTTTGACAGTTTGAACAGATTTTGCCTTTTCTTCCATTTTCTTCATAACCTGCCGGGCAGGTGTACCAAACAAACTTGTCTTGTCCATAGGAGCATCTAGCAACTTAGCTTTAACATGATCCGGTAAAGCTTGTTCCTTTAGCCATGCATGCCTTCTTATCACTGTGCCTGTCATGGCTGATCTAAATGAAGCCTCCAGTGCATCATAGCCACATTTTAAGGAATGGTTGCTAACTTGTTGTATGTTATTTACCATCTCTAATACATATTTCTTATCAAGAGATTCATCAGTGGTTAGTTTTTAGTTACCTGATCAAGCATAAACTCTTGGTATTGTATCATGTGAAACTGACAGTTTACAGCTCTAGCTGAGAGAGTAGCTGAAGTGTAGACCTTTTACCCCATCTGTCTAATGACCTTGCTTCCCTTTCAGAAGGAATAGGGTTTTTAGCTGTGGTCGCTGCTACTGCCTTGGGACCCTGGGATATAGTTTCTGGGTCTGCAAGAGGGGCCTTGTAAAGGTGGTGATGAGTATCTGGCACCCTGTAAAATCTGTCTGGTTTGGCAGGGGCTGGGGTAAAGAATCTGGAGCGGAGCAAACATCATTGAAAGCATCATCCACCACAGAGAGAACAGGAGGTATAGCCAAGGGCCTGTGCTGTGGGAGGTGCAGAAAGGTCCTAAGTCTTTTTCTGGAGTCTGAAAAATCCTGTTGCTGCCATTGGAACTGTTCTCGCATGGCATGCAAGGTTTCCCCAAAGGAGAATTCTTCTGGTGGGGAAGCAGCTGGAATGGATTCTTCAGCATCAGAATCTTCAAAATTGGAGAAGGGAGCCTCTGGCTGGTCAGTTATGTCTGCTTCATCAGCAGAATCATCAGAAGACACTGGCTCAGGGGGCTCTACCCTAGGTCTCTTCTCTGGGGGCTGAGAGGCCCTGTCTGGGTGAGATTGAGATCCTCTAATTAAAGAAATTAAATCTTCAGCCAAAGAAAGCATTTGAGAACTAGAAGAGGGCCTGGATGTGGGGGGTTTAACAGGCACTGATTTAGTGGTCTTGGCTGCTTTAGCCCTGGCGAAGGCCTTAATGGACATGGCTGCTGGAGGCCTAGCAGCACCACGTGCTGGGGTAGAGACATCCAAGGGGATGGTGTCTGATAAGTCAACCACCGTAGTGGGTACAATTTCTGAGGTCGATTCAAGAGTTGTAGCAGGGGCCTCAGTTGTAAGATTAGGTTCAGCTGTACTTTGATCAGTTTTCTCGGTTTCGGCCGAAACCGAGACACTCGCGGTTTGCTTTACCGTGGTTTCGCCGAAACCGCGGACCGCGAGTGTCGGTCTTTATCTTTGCGTTTTTTGGTAGATTGGGTAGTCGGAGGATCCGACGGCATAATGTACGCAAAATCAGTACCGAAAAACTGTTCTGCAAACTCTGACCGACGCCTAAGCGTTCGTCGGTTGAAAGAGGCACAGGCCGAACAGGCTGCTACGTCGTGGGCTGGGCCTAAACAAGGCAGACAGTAAGAGTGGAAATCTTTATGAGGTATTTGTTTCCCACAGGCTAAACAATTGTTAACTTTTTCTGACATCGGCTGAGGCAAGAAAGAGTCCCCAACGGGGTACTTAGCTTTAGAAGTCTTCGAAGTAGTATTCGGTAGAAGTAATCTCTGGATCCGACCGACCGGCACTTGCGAACAGCTTCTGCTTCGGGCGCCGCGCGGCAAGAAAGACTGAGGAAAATGGCGTCGGCTGATGCTTTTATACCCGAAGACCAACAGAGATGACGTCGGGTGGAGTGCGACATCAGCCGAAGCCGGACCCGGACTTTGGAATCCGGCCGACTGCAGGGCTGCCTGACGACAGGACAACCCACTTGTTATGACTGCAGATGCATCCATGAAGGACATCAGCAGCAGCAGATTTCCAGTGGCAGAAAATGTCATTTTGTGAAAAAATACATGAGATCATTACTTTTCTAGTAATGGTAGCTCAGTATAGATGTGCTCTATGCAAACTATAATCCTTACCCTGAAGGAAAGTGCTATGCTCACCCCTTAAAGAGAAAAAATACACTGCAACTTAGCAGCCAGGGCACTGTAGGGTCCACTAGTGATTCATATAAATACAGTGTTATACCTCTAAAACAGTCTGATATGTCCTACAAAAAATATTGAGACATATTCTGTTGTAAACTGTACTTACGGTGTACTTAAGTGCAAATGTAACTGAAAACCCAAAATACATATACTTTTGAAAACCAAAATACATTTTTGATTAATTTTAAATAATTTGACAGTCAACTTCACAGCATTAATCATATGAAAATAACCTCATTGGAGTTCACTCTACAGCATGGGAATCAAGCACAACATTTTTTTAATGTTTCCACATGTAATTTCATTACGTAGTTGGGAACCATCCTTACCTACATCACATTCCATCAAAACAAGCACAGAAATTCAGTTAATTTACACAACAAAGGTAACATACCACATCTTCCACAATGGAACAATTCCCTCTATGGCCTCCTGAGCTAAACATGTAAATGGAAAATAAAAGGGGACAAACTTGGAGGAATATCTCACTCACCAGCAGACATGGATCTTTAAATACATTTTAGTTTTTTTTTTTTTTTTACTTTGCAAGTGCTAAACTAAGAATTTAGTCAAATGTATCAAGCAACAAATCATTCATTTTAAGAGTTTATTTTTTTTTACATTTAAACATACAAAGCAAACCTGTCAAATTCTTAACATACCTCAACTTCTTAGAAAGCTCGGGTAGAGGTATTTTTGTCTTCAAGGAGTAGTGAGAGATAGCCAACACTGCCATGCCAAGGCATTCATTTTCAATTTCATGTGCCTCTTGGTCAGTTTGAGGCTCTCGGAGAGGGGCAAGGCCCTTGACCAGATCATTATGGCCCTTAAAGACAATAAAGGCAGAAAGTTTACATTAAATTATGGAAGCACAAAAATTAAACATACAAAACTGAAGAGAAAAAAAAAGGCTACACAAGCAACTTATAATTATTACTACACAGACAGCCCTCATTTATCTGCATTCTCCTTATGCAAACTTGGCCTCAAAACAGTCATATTCCTGTGCCACTGGTTCAACGGATATGTACTCATTAATATACCCAGGACAGGCGATTCCAAGGTCCAAATATGCCTTTCGTGAAAGAGAGTTTCCTGAACTCAGACATGTTCATCCCACATTCCATGAGACATCCACTGCTTTGTTTTTCTTCAGTTCTGTGTCACCATCCATTCAATTTATTCTACACTTCTCAGGGGTATAATAATTTTGAAACTTGCACTTGAAGCTGCTAACCTCTCTGCTCCCATTGTAAACCATCCATCTATTACTTTCCCACTCTTTCCATCATGCCCTTTCTCAATTACCATCCTCCCCTTTAAATCACAAAGTTGGGCACAATCAGGCTTTTTAATGTAGCATACAAAAAAGTCCTACTTTTTAGTAAAAGAAAGTTATGGGCTCACCATAATCTATTTGTCCTTCCTCCACCGATGGGTCTTTAATCTGACTTCAGATCAGACTTGAGCCACTTCCACATACTTTGGCTCCATAGCTCAAACTCCTCCCCCTTACTCATAATACCCTCTTTTGCCTGGATTACCTCATACTGAGTCTTTATTCTGCCTATTATCATACACCACAACAAAAGGTCAGTAAGAAGGCAGTCTAATTACAAATCAGGTCTCTGGGAGACTAGAAGAAAAGGATGAAAAACGTTGGAGATAATTAGAGAGGCAGGCAGGACAACACTCTTCAGGACATACAAGGAGTCCAAATGTAAATCTTCCAAGCAGGAAGGAGCATTGAAGGGTGGCAGGTGGAGGAAGGATGAAAACAGACAACACAGATGTATCATTATGTTGAGCATATAAGTTTTGTATTTGATGTCGTCTTTTTCAACCCCAGCTAGAGAAACCCCATGGTAGTCCTCAAGGAAGGATATTCCCAGAGTCCGGTGGAGCCAAATGCTGTCCTATTCCTAGATAAAATGTCCAAATTGTAATGAGCAACAAAGGTACAAGTATTAGACCAAGTTTCAGATGCACAACTGTCATCTATGGAAGCTCTGCACCAGAAAGTGGAGGATGTGGCCACAAATCTGGTGGAATAAGCCTTAGGAGGTTTAGCCAATGTCAACCCTTTCTTCATATGAACCAGGGAGTCCACCTTTTTGGCTCAGGGGTAACTTACCATAAGGGGCCACTTACCATACTTTGCAAGGTTGGGGGGGGGGGGGCATTACCATGTACAAAACATAATTGGTCCATTCAAAACAATCTGTTACAGGACATAGTGAAGGCCAGATAAAATACTTCAGTGGGCTGGATTGTAGCCCTACGCTCACATTTTGAACACATCTGATACAAACAACTGAAACAATCGGTTAGCCATCTGACCAAAGTTACCTTGCACACCTTGCCAAATTTAGTTTTGGAAAAGGAAACAAATTGCTGGTTTAATTTTCTGAAATCTTTAGTTCTGTGGAGACGAAATCTAAGCTGCCTGTGAACATCCAACAGGTGCAGCATGTATTCTCCTTTGTTGAAAAATTTGAAAGGAAATGAGGAAGGTTGACGGACTGATTTACAGCAGTTTCTGAAGCCAATTTAGGTAGAAAAGGAGAAATAGTATGGAGGGAAACCCTGCCCTTGTGAAAGATCAGACATAGAGGCTGGGAAGACAGCCTGGAGTTCTGATATCAGTCTGTCCTACGTGATTGCAAACAAAATGGTTTTCCAATACAAAACTGTAGGTCCAACCTTGGCAGATGGCTCAAAGGAGAACCAAGTCAGAGCTTGAAGAAGCATCGTTAAGTCCCATGGAGGAACAGGGTCCTTAATAGGTGGTTGCAACAAGAAGGTACCTTTGAAAAGGTTCTTTAAATAGTCTTGATGATGCCAGGGACTAGTGGTTTTCTCCTATGTGAAAATCTGAAATATAGGACCTTCACTGCAGAATAACAAGCTTGGTTACTGAAAATGGAGGCAAGAAAATCAAATATAGCTGGAACAGGTGCTGAAAAGGAGTCTAGCTGACTTTGCAGAGATCAAAGGTAAAATCTTTTCCATTTGTTCTGATAAATCTTCCTAGTAGAATCCTTCTGTGAGGATGTGTTAATCCAGGGAAGAAAGCCTGGACTATCTAGCTATCACTGGAAGTGGAGAAACTATGCAGTCAAATTGACGGTCCGAATGTCTGGATGAGTTATCACTGATGGATGAAACAGAAGATTTGGTGACAGATCCAACTCACAGGGAGGGTGTATTAGATGAGGATACAGGAAGGGAAATCATACTTGTTGAGGCCAGAATGTGTCAATGAGGATTTCTTTTCTCTTCCTCCAAGACTTTTTCCGAAGAAACTTGGGAATGACAGGAGTAGGAGGAAAGGCATAGAGAATGCTAGGGGTCAACCACGAATCAGTCAGTCTCTCTTGGTAACTCCTCCTCTGCAGGATCAGAGCAAAGAACCTGCAGCACTTGGGAGAGGAGAGGGGAAGCGAAGAACTTGCAACATAGTTGGCCCCACTGACAAAAAAAGAATTTCCACCACTACAGGTTGATAGACCACTCATGAGGGAGTAAAGGAGACCTGCTCAGCTTGTCTACTAGCACTTTAGACTTCCTGGGATATGCATTGCCAAAAGAAAGTAGCCAGAAGAGACTGCCCATTGCCATACTTTCAATGTTTGACAACACAACCGGAAAGGATTGGGTTCCTCCTGTTTATTGATGCACCAGACTACGGACGGGTTTTTTGTCTCAACAGTAACCATTTCTGAAGGGAGAGCATCTTGAAACACCTGCAATGCTAATAGGTCTGCCCTCATTTCCAGGACACTGATGTTAAGATCGTACTCCAAATGAGACCAAGTGCCTTGGACCATCCTTCCCAATTAATGCCCCCCAACCTAGTTGGTAGGCATCCATAGTCACTGTGGCTTTGGGTGCCAGGATAAAAGGGCAGCCTTGAGAAACTTATTTTGCAGTGATCTACCAAGTATTCTCTGTAAATCCTTGTAATCTGTAGTGGTGGGGTCAGGGGGTGTCATCTTATTGACCACTGCACTGGAAGCATCCACTGCAGTAATTCTATGTGATACCTTGCTAAAGGTACTAGAGATGTGGAAGCTGACACAGACTCAAGAACCTCCAATACTAAACTTGCTAAAGGAGAAGCAACAGAGGGAGAGAATGTGGGATGATTGACTCTGCAAAGTGTTAATCCTTTACTGCGGTAAGCATGCAATCTGTGCCACGCAACAATAAATTCCAGGACTTGAGTGGGTGAGAGCTTGGAGTAGTTCAATGATACCCAGCTGAAAGCATACTTGGAGCAAAAAGTCTCTGTCCTGAATCAATAGAGGCTTGGTGGGAGCAGAGGGGAACCAGTTGTCGAGATATGGAAATACCCTGAATCCTAGCAGTGTCAAGTGAGCTGCGACCACTGCCATGTACTTGAACACCCTGGGGGCTGTGGTGAGGCCAAAGGGCAGGGCCATGAACTGGTAATGACTGGCTACTAGCCAGAAGCATAGGTACCTCCTTGGTCACATGTCTATTTTGATAAGATAGTATGCATCCTGGAGATTTACTAAGCACATCCAATCGCCCTTGCGCAACAGTGGCAGAATGAACTGAACCATGGCCATTCATAACTTCAAGTGCTTGACGAATTGATTCAAGCTGCTGAGATCCAAGATCAGTCTAAGGTCCTAGTTTTTCTTTGGCACCAAAAAGAACCGAGTAAGTTCAGAATCCTTGCTGGCCTGAAAGGACTGTTTGGATGACATTTTGCAAGCAGTTTCTCTATTTTTGTAGCTGCTGCTTTCCTCTGACTCACTGGAATGTCAGGAATTTTTCTGGGCCAAATGGGAGGCTGAAGGGAAAATGGTATGTAATAACTTCTGGGTATTACCCTTTACACCAACATATCTCTGGGTGATGGCTGTTCAGGATCTGAGTGCATGGATAAATGTCCTCTGACTGCTTTCAGAGTGCAGCAGTTGGGCAACCTTTCAGGAAGGCTGAAAGGGCTTCTCAGAGAAAGGACCTCTGAAGCTTTGGAGTTGCAGGCCTCCTCTGCCACGTGGGTGACATCTACCCTTGTGACTTGAGGAACAAAATCTTCCCATCTCCTCTCTGGTTCCATGAAAAAGTACTTGGAGGAGTAGAGAAGTGTAACTCTATAACAGATAATGTCTTCCCATCCTGTTCCCTCCTACAAAGCGTTACGGTCAAATAAAGTGGATCCATCAAATAAAGCATCGATGAATGATTACTTGAAGGACTCCGAAAAATCAAAAAGGAGCATCCAGGTGTACCGTCTAGGGGCAATTCCTGAACTAGCAGCTATTGATGCTCCCTATGAGGCATGAGAAATCCATATCATAGAGGCATCTGAAAGAGACTGGAGGGTGGGCGGTTGCAAAGAAACAGTCTTCTTGTCCTCCACAGACATGGACCCTGAGAGGGCACTGGAAAACTCCTTGATCACATTGCTCTGAAATCTAGCTACATGTGCCAAATAGTTCAGTTACCTGAGGGTGAAGGTTTCAGAAGCATAATAATGCTTTCTAAATCAGTCCAAAACTCTGTTTGGGGGATGGACAAAAGAACTCGTTTGGCAGCTTCTTTGCTGGTGGCTGCTGCTACCACAATAGTATCTACTGGGGGTCCCTTGCTCCAATGGAAATGACCCTTTGGTGCCACCAGCTACTTGTCAGGTTGTTTTGGAATTGGTTTTGTGACATCCGGATCCTTCCAAGCCTGGCAGGAAATTAGGCCCACCAGGGGAGTATGCAGGACATAGCTGAGTCAGCTCCAAAGGTCTTGAGAAACACAGACTCCCTCTGAGAGGGGTGGTTGGAAGATCAGCCACCTTTCTGTCTCAAAAGTTTGAGGATTTCACAGAAAGAGACATCCTCAAGGGGTGATCCGGGGGACCCCTCCCTTTCATCAAAGTCAGTGTCTTCTGTCAACAATTCCTGTAGGGAATAAAAGTGCCTCCTTTTGCATGTATGCTTCCAAGGGGGCTCACCGGTGGGATGATCCAAGGAGGTCCCAGAAGTGCGAGTAGAATCTTAGATGAGGACCATTTCCAGACTTTACCATGCTGGCTGCACGAATGGGACAGGATGAAGAGACAAAGCACCCTAAACAGACAGGTGAGGAGGGCGAGGATCCGAGGGGGGGGTACAACAATGTCTTGTCCACTGTGGTGGAAAAAGCTCTTTCTACTAACACGAAGGCAGAATCCAAGGCTGAACCAAGAGCTGACCACATGTGCTGAAGCCACCTGTGCAGGACTGATCAGAGCACTCCAATGATCCTGCGATCCATAGATCAAAGCTGAGCTGTCTAGCACTGAGACCACAAAAGGTAGGGGATGGCTCAGACAGCAGCAAGCAGCAGAGTTGAACCCAGCCCCAATACCCCTCATATCAGCTCCAAGAGGGTCAACACCAGCTGGATCAGAGATGTAGTCTGAGTCAACAAAGAACAAACCTTTGGATCTGACAGAAACTTGGAATTCTCGGGTCTAAGGTCTCCAAAACCACAGGCTGGATTAGAATAGGAGTCAATAGTTGTGTTTTGGCTGAAGGTAGGCTTATGGGTCTGATGGGAGCCAGAGCCGGAATGACCTCCAACCAAATCTGGATTCTGAGAAATATCTTGAAGCCTGTAGGCTTATCAGCCATCTTTAACAGGTAGAAGCAATAATAAAACAGAAGACACACAATAGGGAAAATATGGACCATAAACCAGATATGGTCCGCAGAAAGGAACACTACTAACAACGGTAGAACAGAAGTACCTAAATAAATGGGTAGCAAGAAAAAAAAAAAAAAAAAAGACTATAGGCTAGAAGAAAAAAGAGAAAAAACAACACAGAGCATGAGGCCCATATAGCATGACAACATCAAAACAAAAATGTTTCCAATTAGTATAGAAATTACTATATAGCTAAATAGTTATTTGTCACTAGCTAAAAAGTTGTCACTATCAAAAATATCACTTATCTGTCCCTATATGCCTGTGCTACTGGTGACTACGTCTGTATCTTTGAAATGTCAAACAAGATCTGAGGCAATCCAGGCTAAAGAGGGGATTGTGGGTAAGGGAAGGAGCTTGCTATGGAGCTGACATTTACAGAAATGGCCGAAGTCGGATCAGAGACCCATTGGGGTGAGAAACGGATGTAAAAGACAACATCAGATAAAAAGTACAGTTTTGTACCTACCATAAATGTAGATGTTCGAGGATCTACATTGCTGCAGTCATGACCTGTGGGTAGTCCGCTGTCCTCGGTCGGCCCGAATACCAAAGGGCTAGCCTGGCGTCGGTCATTGTCGCTTAGAGCTGACGTCAGTACGCAGTAGTACTTAAGCGCATGACCGACGCCATATCCTCAGTCTTTCTTGCCCCAGATGTCAGAAGGCCTAAAAGGAAAGGCCAAAGCCAAAAATAGAAAAAGCCCAACAACCCCCAGTGTGTAAGTAAAGAATATCTCCAAACGAAACCCAGCAACCCCAACCTATAGAGGGGAAGGAGGGGGGGGGGAATTGGACTGCAGCAATGTAGATCCTCGAACATCTACATTTATGGTAGGTACAAAACTGTACTATGTTCTTCGTCTCACATTGCTGCAGTCATGACCTGTGGGTAGAATCCCAAAGCAAAGGAAAAGGGAGGCTGGCAAATTACAAAGAATTAGGGGCTGCTAACATGCCCTGTAAAACTGCAGTGGCAAACCCAGCCCTGGTCTTGGAATAGAGAGGGAGATGGTAATGCTTAGTGAAAGTGTGTACAGAACTCCAAGTAGCTGCTTCCAAAATATCCTTAGTAGCTACACCCCTCAAAAAAGCAGTAGAAGTGGCAGTAGCCCTAGTAGAATGAGGCCTGATCCCAGCAGGGACATCCTTCCCATGATGAGAATAACAAAAGGCAATACAATGACCAATCCACTTTGAAATAGTCTGCTTAGAAACAGCTTTCCCCTGTGAACTCAAAGCAAAAGAAACAAATAACTGTTGAGTCTGTCTGAACTCCTTAGTTCTGTTCAAGTAGTAACGTAACTGCCTATGGATATCCAAAGAATGCAAGACTTTTCCCCTTTATTTTGGGGTTCAGCATAAAAAGTAGGCAAATGAATAGACTGATTCAAGGCCACACTAGAAATCACTTTAGGCATAAAAGTAGGGTTAGTCCGCAAAGAAACTCTATCCTTACGGAATATCAAAAAAGGTTCAACTGCCATGAGAGCCTGCAATTCAGATACCCTCCTGGCAGAAGTAATGGCCAACAAAAAAGCAGTCTTCCAAGACAAAACTTCAGTTCAGACGTAGCTGCAGGTTCAAAAGGAGGTAAAGTAAGTTTCTCCAAAACAAAATTGAGATCCCAGGAAGGAGTAGGAGCTCTACGTGGGGGTCTTATATTCTTTGCCCCTCTAAGAAATTGTTTGAACAAAGGATGGGAAAATAAAGGAGGGTCACAATCATAGTGAGCAGAAATGGCTGCAGCATGAACCTTCACAGAAGAGAATGACAAACCCTTGTCCAGTAATTCAGTAAGGTACTGTAGTGCAAAACTCAAATTAGGCACTGAAACATCAAAACCCTTTGCAGTGCTCCAAAGAAAAAATCTCTTCCATTTATCAGCATAAATTTTTCTAGTGCTAGGCCTAGCTTCCAAAATGACATCTAAAACCTGTTGAGGAAGCTGAGACCCCACCGGCTCCATCACAGAATACGCCAGGCTGTCAGTTGGAGGGACTGCACCTGAACATTGAGAAAATGATTGTTTGACTGGGACAACAAATGAGGAACCTGTGGCAGAGGCCAAGGAGGCTCCTGGATTAAACTCCTCAGCAGAGGATACCAATGTTGACGTGGCCAGTCTGGTGCTATTAGAATCATGCAAGGCTTGTCCCGTCTGACTTTCAAGAGTACTTTGGGGAGAAGAGGCAGAGGAGGAAAAGCATAAACGTGAAGGTTGTTCCAACTGAAAGACAGAGTATCCACTTTCCAAGCATCTGGGTGGAACATCTTTGTGCAAAATTTTGGAAGTTGAAAATTCAGTGGGGAAGCGAATAGATCTATGTCTGAAGTTCCCCAAGCCACAGTCAATTGTTTGAAAATCTGGGGATCCAGTTTCCACTCGTGGGGATCCACCATTTGTCTGCTCAAAATATCTGCTAGGGAGTTCTGTGCTCCTGGCAGAAACCTTGCTTGAAGATTGATTCGCAAACCCAGAGCAGTCTCCCATAAAATCATTGCTTGTCTGCAAAGAGGGTAGGAATGGGTTCCCCCCTGCTTGTTGATGTACCACATGACTGTTGTGTTGTCTGTTTGTATCAACACCTGTCCTGGCTGAAGGAGTTCCTTGAATGCCATCAAAGCAAATTGAACTGCTAACATCTCCTTCATGTTGATATGCAAATGTAGTAGTTTGGGAGGCCACAAGTCTTGTATCCATTTTCCATTGAAGTGTGCTCCCCAAGCCAAGTCCGAGGCATCCGTCGTTAGGATCTGGCTCGCCTCTGGTCTGGACACAGAGAGTCCCTTGTTTAGGTGACATTCCTGAGCCCACCAAAGTAATTCTTTCTGGATGCAAGGTATAATCCGAATGACAGTGTCCAAACTGTGGCAGTGTTGAGCCCACACACTTTTGAGATACCATTGTAGCTTCCTCATATGCAGTTTGGCATTGGGAAGTACTAGAATGCAAGATGCCATGAACCCCAAGGCTTGGAGGACTGTCCTTGCAGTCAGCCTGGACATTACTGATAACTGCTGGAAGTAGAGAGGAAGAGTTCTTTGTTTGTCCGGGGTCAGAAATGCCATCTGAGAGGCTGTATTCAGTCTCACACTCAGAAAGCACATGTCCTGAGAGGGCACTAGACTGGACTTTATTTCGTTCACAGTATACCCTAGGCACCTTAAAACTGTCATTACATAGTGGAGATGCTGTAGTAATTTGTCTTTGTTTTGAGCAAGAATCAGGCAATCGTCCAAATAAGGATAAATTTGTATTCCTCCCTGTCTGAAGAAAGCAATCACAGGAGCCAGAACTTTTTTGAACACCCTGGGCGCAGTAGATAAGCCAAAGGGCAATGCAGAGAATTGATAATGTGAAGTACCAGCCCGAAATCTCAGGAATCTCCTGCAGCTGGGCTTGATAGGGATGTGAAGATAGGCCTCTTTGAGATCCAGGGTTACCATCCAATGATCTTTGCCTATCACAGGCATAAGTTGTTGTAATGTTAACATCTTGAACTTTGGAATTTCTAGGTAGGTGTTGAGAATGGACAAATCCAGAATTGGCCTCCAAGTGTTTCCTTTCTTTGGCACCAGGAATAGACGGGAATAAAATCCTAGGCCTACTTCTGAAGGAGGGACCACCTGAATTGCCTCCATCTGCAAAAGTAAAGAAATCTGCTTCTGAGCCTCCAGCCTTTGCTGAGGAGGCACATCCGGCATGCCTTTGAAAGGAGGAAAAGTGTGAAAATAAAACTTGTAACCTCGATTTATTATATCCAACACCCATTTGTCTTGGGTGATCAAATTCCAGTTTTCTTTGAAAAGTCCCAACTTTCCTCCCAGAGGAGCTGCCAGTAAGGGAGGGTCTGGCAGCGGAAGATGCAGGTCATTGGGTCTGCTTACGAAAGGGCTGACCCCTGCCCTCACCAGAAGACTGCGCAGGAGAACTCCAAGTCCTAGGTCTGAAGGAACCCTGAGCGTGAGCCCTGCCTCTACCACATCTAGACCTGCCCTTAGGCTGATAATCCGAAGAAGGATAAGACCATCCCCTAGCAGGCCAATTCCTACTAAACTTAGGGGGCTGCACCTGCAAAAAATCCTTGACCGTCTGCATAGATTTAGCCTTATCTTCCATCTTTTTCAAAACTGATTCCACAGGAGGACCAAAAAGAACTTCAGATTGAAGAGGAGCATCCAAAATTCGAGCCTTTACATGTTCTGACAAATTTTGATCCTTAAGCCAGGCATATCTACGAATAACTGAACCTGTAGCAGCCACCCTAGAAGAAGCCTGAAGAGCATCAAAACCACACTGCAAAGAATGCTTGCCAACTTGATCTGATGCATGAACCAACTCCTGGAGCTCCTTACACTCTATACCCTCAGATAAAGCATCCACCTTAGACTTCAATTGGCCTAATAAAAAATTCTGATACTTCAGCATATGAAATTGGCAATTCAAAGCCCTCATAGCTAACATAGAGGAGGTGTACACTTTTTTCCCCCACCTGTCTAACGCCCTAGAATCTTTATCCAAAGGGACTGGATTTTTAGCCACAGAAGCCCTAACACCCTTAGGTCCTTGAATAATGGTTTCCGGATCAGCCCTAGGACTCTTATACAAGTACTTATGTGCTTCTGGAACTCTGTAATACCTGTCAGGCTTAACAGGGGCCGGAGGCAGAGAATCAGGATTAAGGGAAGATTCAGAAAACACATCCTGAACAACATCTAAGACAGGAGGAATAGCCAAGGGCCTATGTTGTGGCAGAAACAAAATTCCCTAAGCCTTTTCCGAGAATCTGAAAAATCTTGACCTTCCCACTTGAAATGCTCCCTCATGGTATGTAAAGTTTCAGAAAAGGAAAAATCTTCTGGAGGAGAAGCAGAAGGACAGGAGTCCTCTGCATCCGAATCAGAATAGGAAGGAAAATCCTGAATTTCTTCAGCTGAGGAATCAGAGTAGTCCGAGGAATGATCCATTCCCTCTAAATCTGCCTCCACCCTAGGCCTTTTCTCTGGGGGGGGCATAGAACCCCTGATCAAAGTAATCAAGTCCTCTGCCATTTTCAACATATGTTTTTTAGGAACAGGGGCTGGAGAGCTAGAAGAATGACCAGGTCCAACAAGACCAGGTTTGGCCTTAGCATGGCCTTTAGCCACTGAAGTAGAAGGCCTAATAACCTTTTGTAAGGATGGAACTACTGAAACCTGAGAAGCACCCTCGGCCTGTCCTAACTCCTGAGAGGCCAACTCCTGTAAAAGTAAAGGTTCCCCCTGGGATTCAGCCGAACCCTCGGCAGGATCCAAAGATTCGACCGGAGGCTCCGAAGAACCGGCGTCCGCAACGGACGACTCATCCGGTTTAGATCTCAAAGATTTATCCTTACGCTTCTTAGCGGTAGCGGGCGTCGGAGGATCCGACGGCATGTTATAGTTACACCGCTTACCAAAAACAAGCCTGGCACAGTCTAACCTTCGCTTAATGGTGCGCTTATTAAATCTAGCACAAAAGCGACACCCGACTACGTCGTGCTCAGGCCCTAAGCAAGGAATACAGAGAGAATGATAATCCCTATGAGGTATCCGTTTCCCACAAGAAATGCAATTATTAACTTTTTCTGACATCCGGATAACTGAGGCAAGAAAAAACAAAAATTTCCCCAACGGGGTACTTAGCCCAACTTGGTCTTCGGTCTGAAACTCGGTAAAAAAAAATTTCAGAATGCCGAACGGCACTTGCAAACACTGCTTCTGCTTCGGACCACGCGGCAAGAAAGACTGAGGATATGGCGTCGGTCATGCACTTACTGCGTACTGACGTCAGCTCTAAGCGACAATGACCGACGCCAGCCTAGCCCTTTGGTATTCGGGCCGACCGAGGACAGCGGACTACCCACAGGTCATGACTGCAGCAATGTGAGACGAAGAACATCTTAATTTTCTGTAACAAACTGAAAGAAAATTAAAAATTTTGATCCAAGACTTGCAAATGCTAATGAAGACAGTATCACAGTTAAGACCTTTTGTAATAACCTGTGACCTTAGCTAACTGTATCTACAAAAACGAATGCAGCAATTTACATTTCTCTATACCTTACGCACTGCATTTTGCATGATCTTTTCAGACATGTGTTAGCCTGCTGTGGATGCCAAAATAAGACTCCTGATCAAGTCCTCTGAGGATACACTTGGGGAGGGGCCGAATGTTTTTCCAGCATCTAATTTACTACAGCGGTTTAGAATAATGGAATATGGACAGGTGCAATATTCGGATCCCTATCAGCCTATCAAACACCTAATCTTGGGAATCTTGACACTTCAAAAAATAAACTGTCATTGACACAAAAAAGTGAATTATACAACTTACTGTTAAAATTTCAAAATGACTTCTGTGCGTGTGTTAACCCCAGCTCCTACTACTTACAAATATTAACCCTAACACCGGTGTACCTTGGAAAAGGGCTACTCTGACATAATACAACCACGGATTTAGTATATACTGTCCCAAATTCATACTTTTCAGTTTTGCTGTTCTATAGGCTGGAATTAGACTACTCAGAATTTCAAGAGTCATCCCTTATAGATGGTTAGAAGATAGCTGGAAGACCGCCACCCCCCCCCCCAGTATGGTACATGAGACCTTGCTCTTGCTCACAATGTCTGACCTGCAGTCATATCTGAGAGTTATTCATAAAAAAAAAGTTCCACTCCTTAGATATGCTTGCACATTAGGAAATATTACTATATTATGGTAATGAAAGAATCTAGTGCTGTGTGGATTCCGACTGGTAAGAGTTTGCCAGCATCACTGTGTGGGGGTGGGACTTGTTAACTTGTGGAAGTGTGTGAGTCTGCCAGCACCATGTGATGAATATAATTGTACAGATGCATCTTTCATTTCATTTTTTTAAACTATCGCAATCTGAGTCATATTCTTTTATGAACGGAGTACATTCACTGATAGGGTGATCTGCATATGTGCTCTACGCATGGAGTACAATAAATATGGAATGGTGTAAAAACAGTGTACAGTGTCTTACTCCACTGTTACTACTATTATGAATCATGACAGGCTTTGGCATACCAAAGTATGCAAAATGTTCATGAATAGCACCCTAAACTTGTCTTTTCAAAATTATATCAAGTTACATATTTATGTATTTGGTCAGAGCCTGCCTCTAGATGTTTCAAATGCTACCATATTTTATGTTAAGGATACTTTTCTCTTTTTTAAAATACCAGAGTTATACAAGTCTATGGATGTATGTGTCTGCACTTAAAGTGATTTGTTAATAAACTAAAATTTGCCTTGCCACCATGATATGTGGTGCAGAAAGTGCCTAACAGCATTTTTACCCTATCTCTGAACATTTTTGGCTGCTCATTTTCTTCTAAAGTTGTTGAAAGTGATACTTTGCCCAATATTATGCCACTAATTATTACAAGTAAGCTTTTACCATACTGATGTCAATTTAAGGTATGGAAATATGGAAAAGGATTTTAATTAGATGCATAAAGATGCATTCATCAAAGCCTGTGGATGCTCATTATGCTTACCCTAAGCTAACATCACTTAGGGATGAACTACATTTATTTCGGCCATAGTTTAATAAAAAAGCTCACAATGTTTTTTTTTTTTTTTTTTTAACAGCTCAAATAAAAAAAAAAAAAAAAAAGAATGAACAATGATATGAATGACGATGAATAGGACACTGACATGGAGTTGGTACAATAGGAACAAAATGATGTAGTGCAGACAGAGTCTGGCTTTTCTAAAGCGCTGGTGATAACTTTTTCCCAAGATTATAGGGCAATTAGGGATGTATTTATGAAAAATTGGTCCATTATAACAGAGGGCCCCCCACATTAGGACCCACATAGATGAGAAACCCAAAATTATGTATCGAAAAGGAAAGAATTTCAAAGAGATATTGAAACCAGTTACGTACAGGTCTATCCAAACAAATTTGGGTATGTCGAACTGTGGGGCATGCCATTGGTGTCATAAAATTAATATTGCTGACAGTTTTTACTTAGGAGATGTTAAATATTTTGTAAAAAGCAGATATACTTGCAATTCAAAAGCAGTGGTCTACTTAGCTGTATGTAATTCTTGTCCAATATTTTATATTGGAAAAACCGAGCGGCGTCTCACTCAAAGAATATATGAACATGAATATGCCATAAAGAAAATTAATTTAAATAATGCTTTGGCTAAACATGTCAGTGAGTTTACTAGCCATCAATTTCTTTTTATAGCTATAGACCACATAAGCATAATGGAAAAGGAACCATGGGGGACATATCTAGAACTCAAAGAACTAAAATGGCAAATTAGAGTTCAAGCCGATAAGTGGCCAGGAATTAATTAAAGCACTTCTATAGCACCTGTATTATAATTAAAAGCATTACAAAGAAAGAAAATTATGGCATGCATTTTAAGTTATTTATGGGCAATGTATAATTGTTCAGTTTTTTACATGTTATTACAATGTTTATTTGTAAATACTTACATTTTTCTGGTTTAAAATCATTTTTGATGCAATATTATTTCAGTTCTTACATTTCTCACATTTTTCACATTTCTTATATGTAAAAAAATAATTTTATGACATTTTAAACAATTTTAGGTTTTAAAAGTTTTAAATATTTTAAATGCCAATTCAGTATTTTTAAAAATTGTACACTGCTGCAGTATTTCAATTTTTTGTGAGCAAATCCACATATTGGGTTGATAATATGTATTTAGATAGACTCAAATGGTAGTATTTATGTATATGCTAGTTTTTATGTTAATGAGAGTCCAATGGGAAACAAAGTGGTGATATAAAAGGAAATGATGTAACACATTTTAAATGTCTGAGGAAGTTTAACAGAGATTTAAACGAAAGCACTAACATTGTTTTGTCATTAAAGTATCTATTTTTTACCATTCAAGTTTGTGGTTTATAGCTGAAGGGACGTGGTGCATTGGCATTTATTGGATTCAGCTTGTTTGTTATTTTCGTTTATCAGTTTACCCTAAGCTAACATCACTTAGGGATGCACTACATTTATTTCGGCCGTAGTTTAATAAAAAAGCTCACAATGTCTTTTTTTTTTTTTTTTTTTACAGCTCAAATAAAAAAAAAAAAAGAATGAACTTAGTGCTAGTGCATCGTGGCACTTGACACCCTAAATGCTGGGATATACCTGGTAATATGATGTTCTATGGATAACTTCACTGTTCTGAATCATTACCTACCACGGTCTCTACGCTCCTTGGCCCAGTCACAATATGTCACTTGTAGTTAGACAGTAAATAAAAAACAGTTTCAGAAATAACTGACAAAAATGCATGTTTTTAACAGAAACAGCCACATCATCCTATAACAGAGATCATTTGTTGCAAACTGAACTTTGCAGAATGAAAATGTAAATAGTACTCATCATCCTTTTACTCTAAAAAGGGATCAAAGGAAACCATTTACCTTCCCCAATAATGCCTACCTGTTCAAACAGGTATTCCAAAGACTGAGCATCCAGAAGTGGAGTCCCCTCTAGCCGCTTGCTATCATAACTGTTCTTCTGTTTTCGTGGAGAGAATCGCCATACACTAGATTCATTCTCATTGGTACCATGCCAATTTCTGAAGTAAAACCTAGAGAAAGCATTTAAAACATTTTAAGGGGAAAAGTGAGCAAATGTTCTCCTTTAATTACATGTAACACTACTGTCAAAGACAGAGGTAAACAAACGTATAATGCTGCATTAGTCATTGGATAGATATGAATACTACCAGGGCAGACTTTCAGGAATCATCTAAGCAGAAATCAAATGTAGCAATTAAAGTGAAACTTTTAAGGTGGTCATTGTAACAGCAGAAGTATGAGTTCATTTCTGTTTCCATAGTCCTGACATTTGGGTACTAAGCCCTGCTAATGACTTTATTTATTCATTTGTTAATCAGGTAGGTGGACTAGTTCATGCACTATTTTTAGCCATCAAAGACACACTAGTACAGTGTTTCAGTTCTTACACAATACAAGAAAACAGTCATACAAATACAATCTTTACAGAGATTTTTGCAACCTATTGCAGCCATTTTACGTACCTTATGACAATTCATTAATAAACGGTAGTAGAAGAGCTGGCGAAGGACAGTTTTGATGAAAAGCAGACAAAGTATGTAACTTGTTATAGTAAGTACAGCTTTTCAGAAGTTTATAAAGTTCTTACTCAAAATATAAGATGCAAATACAGAGTACTATTTACAGATCACTTACAAATGCCTATGTGGAAAAGGGTATCAGACAGAGCTCATAAAGTATACTGTCTATTAGGATGTCAGAAGGGATGGAAAAGTGTTAAAGTAAATGCTTGCTAGCTAGTTTTAGAGTTTTCTCAGCAGTGGATATCAGTTCCCCTCTGTTAACCACTAACCAGCTGCTTTAGTCAACACCCATTAGACAAGGAGCTGTGAGCAACTACAAGATTACAGGGGGCAGCCCCAACTTTAATTTTTTGTGACAAAGCCCCTAAACATTTACATAACAGCAAACTTTGAAAGACAGAAATAATGTCCAACCTTCACTGCATGACACAATTTAGTAAATAATTCTAGGTTAGTATCTATCAACACCACTGGTATCATGCATGAAAGATGCAAGATATTACATGTCGTAGGTCATAATTTCCACTGGGCTATGCTCATAGGCAAGGTGGCACAGTAGCAAAGTCAGTAGCTTTGAAACTTGACAGCAAGAGGTTATCTGGATTGGTTCTCATCTGAGGTGCCTTCTGTGCATGGACCGCATGTCATCCCTGTGTTCCTGTGAATTTTCTCCCGGTACTCTGGTTTCTTCTCAAATTAAAAAGAACTGCAGTAGGTGGAGTAGTGACTCTAAATTGTACCCAAGTGTATGATCAATACGCATCAGTTCCCCACTTGTCTAGAAAACTCGTGAATGACATCAGCTGCTCATGGAGTTGCCTCAGGAGTTGGAATGCAACTCAAAAGCACTGGTTTAATAGATGGATGAACGGACTCATAAAAATTACACAGGTATGACCAAGACATCATGTTAAGTGGAATCCAAATGCACAATCTCCATAGAAAACATATCCTATAGTGCTTCAACAACCTTCTCCTGTCTCACAACCTTGATGCACACTGAATCCATGCAAGGCTCACATGATCTCATCCATTAATATTCATACACTAATATGCCACAAAAACATTTAGGCACAGAACAACGCATCATAAAGCCTGACTTTACAACTACGAACAAAACAATGGGGGTGGGGGACAAAGTGAAAGGAAAACGAATACTCTAGAAAAACAAATGAAGTTTAACAGGGAATATTTCTATAAAATCTTACATAACAGTAGTTATATCACTGTTGCAGTATTACAATAGGGATCCCCTGCCAAGGGTAACCCAACATCCGGCCAGTATACAAAAGCCTTTAGATTGTAATGGGTACACCTTAATATCACATGTATGCTCCCTGCGGACAGCATACGGCATAAAGGTGACATCCGATGTACCATCCTCAGAACTGAAAATCCCCAGTAGGAATGGCAGTCCAAGGATACTAGCTGAATGAAAAAAAGGACCAGGAGGAGGAGGGAGGGAGCAAATACTGCAACAGTGATATGGAAGGACATTTACTGTTATGCTAAGACCTTACACAACTGTACTATGTCCTTCCATATCACTGTTGCAGTATTCTTTACAATAGGGAGAGTACAAAGGCTCAGGAAGAAGACTGGGAGGAGAAAGGGCCAGCAAAGCCCTCTGGGAAGCCATGCAGAATGGCCCTAAAAATCACATTCAACTTGTACAGTGCTTGGTAAAGGTATGCAAAGTCCAGGTAGCTGCCTCAAGAATAGAATTTGTATCCAAACCCTTGAAAAAAGCACCACAAGCAGCCACAGTCCTAGTAGAATGAGCCTCAACAGAAGAAAACTCTTTCCATGAAAATAACAGAAAAAAGAAATGTCTTTAGATATCCAAGAAGAAACAGTTTAGTTGGAAACAGCCAAACCTAAAGACGTAGGATGAAAAGAAGCAAAAAATTATGTTCAGATTTATGAAAAGCTTTAGTTTTATCCAAATAACATTTGGGATGTCTATGCAAATCCAAGGTATGGAAAAATCTTCTCACTAGCAGACTGCAGAGAAGGGAAAAAAAATGGGTAAATGAATAAACTGATTAAGAGAACTCATAACCCACCTTGGGCACAAAAGAAGTACAAATCGACACCCTGTCCTTATGAAAAATGAAGAAAGGAACAGCCATAAGGGCTTGCAGCTCAGACACCTTATGGCTCTTAATTCTGCCAGTCAGAAGAGTCTTCCAAAAACAATGCTGTAAGGAAACTGAAGCAACAGGCTCAAAAATAAAATTAAGGCCCCAGGAAGATGGAAAAGGCTTCCTTGGAGGCATAATGTGAAGGACACCTTTAAGAACCTGCTTGACCTCAAATCTAGAGGTAATCAAGGGCAGACAAGCAGAGATGGCTCATAGGTGGACCTTAACAGTAGGATATGCCAACCCATCATTGTGCAATTCACACAAATAAGAGAGAATCAAAGGAACATCTAAAGTAAATGGATTCAGGTTACAAGAAAGACACCAAACATAAAATCTCTTCCATTTGGAAAAGTAAAACTTCCTAGTAGTAGGTTTCCTGGCATTCTGCAAGACCCGAAGCGCATCCTCAGAAAAAAAAAAGTGGCTGAAGGGGATCAAAACAATCACCCACAACGTCAGTTAAAGAGTGGAGAGGTGGGGATGGATAACAGACCTCTTGTCTTTTATGAGTAGGTCCATCCTGTGAAGTAACTTGTGACAACTGCTGTTGGCTAGAGGCAGAAGAAGAGGGAACCAATACTGCCTGGGCCTACAGAGAGTCACCAGCAAGATTTTGGAAGCATCTGTTTTTTTTTTATCTTGAACAGGACTTTCAGAATGAGAGGAGGGGGAGGGAAGGCATAAGCAAACATCTTCTTCAAAGAAAAAGGGAGGGCATCTACCTTCCAGGCCAGAAGGCATGAAACTCTGGTGCAAAACAGAGGAAGTTGTCTGTTAAGAGGGGAGGAAAATAGATCTACTTGAAGAGTACCCCACTGGTGGACAATTTCCAAAACACATCCCTGTGACACATCCACTTGTGGGATTGTGTTATAGACCTCCTCACAGAATCTGCCACTATGTTCTTATCTGAGGGAATGTAAACTGCCTGAAGGGTCACCTGATACTAGATAGCTAGATCCCTAACTTGAAGGGCTAACCTGCATAGGAGGTGAGACCTTGTCCCCCTTGCTTATTGACATACTAAATCACTGTGGCACTGTCTGAAAATCTTGAGGGGCCCTGGAAGGAATAGAGAATGAAAAGCCTGAAGAGCCAGCAGAAGAGCTCTCATCTCTTCGACACTGAAAGTGCAGGGCCTTGAATCTCTGACAAAAGAAAGACCACATCAGAGGGCAAAGGAGGCTCCCCATTCCATGTCCAAGGCATCTGTGAAAAGTTCCTGAGGGGAATGGAGGTTGACAATGAAGCCCTGGGTTGAGGGATAACTGATGAATCCACCACTGAAGTTCCAACCAGTGGCATGGAAGTAGAGGAACTAGACAATCTTTAGAATGAGTGGTGAAGCCAAATTGACCTTAGAAACCACTGGAGCTTCTCAAGTAGAGATTGGCTACAGGGAGCATAGGAATGGTGGAAGCCATGAAATCCAGAGGCATCAGAAAGTCCCTGGCTGTAACTGAAGCCAGAGGAAGAAGAGACTGAAAGAAAGCAATGAGAGTTAAAGCCATGGGAGGAGGCAGAATGCCATTATTGGAAAAGTCTGGAGCCTGAATCCTAGTAAAACATGATCCTGAGAAAGAGTCAGTAATGACTTTTGGAAATCTATAGTAAATCCCAGGTTCTGCAGGACAGAAATAGCAAAGTGTAGATGCTGAAGTAAGATCTCTGTAAAGGAGACCTGAATAAGCAGGTCATCCAGGTAAGGGAAGACCTGTATCCCTCTTAACGTGCAGAAAGCAATCACAGGAGCGAGGCATTTGGTGAAGACCCAAAAATGCCAAGAAGCAACAGACAAAGTTAAAAACTTCCTGAAAAGGGGATGGATAGGATTGTGTAGATAGGCATCCTTGAGAGCCAGGGAAACTAGGAAAGCCTGAGGAAGTAGCAAGGGAAACAAGGTTTGAAGTGACAGCATCTGAAAGGAAGCGACTTCAAAAAGGTGTTTAGCTCAGATACATCCAGAGTGGGTCATCAGATGGTAAGAACATTCTGGACTAAAACCTCTTCCCCCTCAGAGTTGGAACTTCTTGAACTGTTCCCTGAGCCAAAAGGCCTTGATGCACCTCTGGAAAAAAGGGCAGTTGTTCCTGAGGGGGCTGAGGAATGGCCAAAAAGGTAGGGAAGAGATTTCCAAACCATGTAATAACCCTGGCAAATTATGGGAAAAAAAGCAAGAGCCTTGAGTTTTCTTTAGCCAAATATGAAGGGACAGAGAAGAGGAATGTGACCAAGAACAACAGGACAAGGATAGTCAAGCAGCACCTTGTTTGTCAGAAAAAGGAGAGTTCTGAGTAGAAAGAGTTTGGGTAGCCTTAGCAGGGGAAGCCCTTCTACCACTCTTTTTATCTTTAGGGAGAAGGATAGACCATCTATGGACAAAGGCAGGTTTTCTGAAACTTGGGAACAGGGTAAACAGAAAAATGCTTCAAATCTTGTAAGGCCTTACCTTTTTCTTGCAGAGACTTAAAACAACTCTGCAGCAGCACCAAACAAATGCATATTATCCAGAGGAACATCCATCTGCTTAGCCTTGACATCATCTGGCAAAGACTGAAGTCTGAGCCAGGAATACCCCTTCAAAACAGATCCAAAAGCAGCAGCTCTAGATGAAGCATCAGCTGCATCACAGCTACATTGAATGGAATGGTGAGCTACTTGGGAGGATGTCCCTAGCAAGATAAGAGAGAGCTTCCCCTTAGAATCAAGGAGATCTGAAATAGCCTGACAGGCTTGTGAGAGAAGAGCCAAAACATATCTGGTCATGTGTGCTTGATAGTTAACAGCTCTAAAAGTTAGGGTAACAGAAGTATACACCTTTCTACCTTGCCTCTCCAAGTTTCTGCTGTCCTTATCAGATGAAGTTAGTTAGAAGAAGAAAACAATTTGGAGGGCTTATCAGAAACAACTGACACTACAGAACGGTTAGCAGAGGGACACTAATAAAGAAACTTGCAGTCATCAGGTACTTTATAAAACCATTTTTTTTGGGAACAGGAAGTTGGGAATCAGGAACCTGAGATGCAGTGGAAAAGGCATCTAATGAGGCACCAAGAACAGGAGGAACAGCAGCGGGCATAGGAGACTCCATCTGCAGAAGCTCACAATACCTCTTCTGAACATCAGAGAACTGAGCACAGTCCCATTTCAAAAATTCTATCATTCTGCAAACAGTGTCACCAAACAAAATCTCTTAAAAGGAGAGTCAGAACTGACATACTCTTCTTCCTCAGAACCATAGTCTAGTGGAGAAGGAATCTGAGAGGAATAAGTCAGGGACTCTTCACCACAATCATCATCATCATCATCATCATCATCGGAATCCTGCTCCCCGGGCCTCTTAAGAGGGGGTAGAAGACCAAGGAGTAGCAGGAACAGAAGCCACCTGTGGAGTCTTAACAATCATAAAGGCATTAAACAAGCCTTAAGTGAAGTTTTGCCATTCACTCTGAGGACCTTTAGGAGCAAGCGAAATGTGTTTAGTTTTCTGCTTCTTTTTAAGTGGGATGTCAGCCTTAAAAAGTTAGGAGGCTCTAATCCTGATAGCAATCTATTATAATGGTTCAAACCTCTTCCCTCACTAATATCTAAAAGAGCAACCCCTAGGCCCTTCGGTAATAATCATCTGCTGTTCCCCCTGTACATCCGAAGTGGACTTCTGCAAGGCCTCCATGGACATGTGTGGAGTCGGATCCAATGTCGGCCTCCAAAGCAGTCGAGGCAGAAGAATCCAAGAAGAAAACACGATCTTCTGGACTTTCACCAGCCTCAAGAGAAACGTCTGGTGGAAGTAGTACAGTCAAAGAATCCGACCAATCTTTCTTGGTCTTTTTCTTCTCAGACAGCTGATCCTTGGGCTGTAAAGATCCTTCCATACTGTCTTTAGCCAACATTTTAAGTTACTAGTTCTCTAAGTACACAATTAAGAAAGAAAGCCAACTAAGCAACATCTTAGGGACGGAAGCCTGACAAATTTCACAAGACATACGGTCTTGGGAAGTGCCTAAACAAAAACGCTGCTTGCATCCATCTCAACTTGGAAACATCAAAACTCTGGACAATGGCCCATGAAAAATAGGTACAATTGTCCAAAAATCTTGATACTGATTATCATAAAATGTGCGTACATCATTATGTAACCCCACCCACTCCAATGGAATTGTGGAATACCAACATTCAAACACAAATTGAACAGGCAAATATTAAACATAAAATACAACAATACTGTACTATTTACATTAACATTTGAACTTGTAAAAAATATTTGAGCTTGTATAAACTAAAGCACATTTTACACAGCAATGTTCCCAGTTAGTCATTGTGATCCAGTGACCAAAAATTCCTGTCTACAAACCTAGCAAATCTGCAGGGCACTGTCTGTACTCGTACAAGGTTGCTAAGGCCTAGAACTTCTTATCTGTATCCATCAGGTCTATACCCTCCCATCATTCAAAACGTACAGTTTTGTACCTACCATAAATGTAGATGTTCGAGTGTATACCCTGCTGCAGTCATCACACTTGGGTTATCCTGTTGTCAGGTGGTCCCGCAGTCAGCCTGAATTCCAAAGTCTTGGTCCGGCGTCAGTTGCTGTCACTTCTTCCCTGATGTCAGTGCGTCAGGGGTATATAAGAGGCATCCAACGCCATTTTCTTCAGTTTTTCTTGCCCCAGATGTCAGGTGCCCCCCCCCCCAAAAAGATGGTCAGTAGATAGTACCAATAATAAAAGCTTAGCGCAAACAAAACATCCCTCCAGCTATAAGCAAATACACCACAAAGGTTGTATCAGATTTTAAGGTATTGAAAGGTTTTAGTTAGGTCAGAGAGGATAGAGGGAGGGTAACCTGGACTGCAGCAGGGTAAACACTCGAACATCTACATTTATGGTAGGTACAAAACTGTACTATGTTCATCGTGTTACCCTGCTGCAGTCATCACACTTGGGTAGAATCCCAAAGCTAAGGATGGGAGGTGGAGTCAAAAAGGGTTAGAGGAGGCTAGAAGGCCCTGCAAAACTACAGTGGCGAAGCCAGCTCTAGTCTTAGAGTAAAGTTGTAAGTGATGGTGTTTGGTGAAGGTGTGTACTGAACTCCAAGTTGCAGCTTCCAGAATATCCTTGGTTGGCACCCCCCTGAGGAAGGCTGTAGATGTAGCTGCTGCCCTGGTGGAGTGGGGCCTTATGCTAGCAGGAACTGGTTTTCCATGATGGGTGTAGCAAAAATGCATGCAATGTCCTATCCATTTGGAAATGGTCTGTTTTGAGATAGCCTTTCCTTGTGATGCTATAGCATAGGATACAAAAAAGTTGGTCAGATTTTCTGAAAGCCTTAGTTTTATCCAAGTAGTAACGTAGTTGCCTGTGAATGTCCAATGAATGCAGGAGTCTTTCTCCTTTGTTCTGTGGATTTGGAAAGAAGGTGGGTAAGTGAATGGTTTGATTTAGAGCCACACTCGATACCACCTTTGGCATAAAGGAGGGGTTAGTTCGTAGAGAAACTCTGTCTTAATGACAAATGAGGAAAGGCTCTACTGCCATTAGTGCCTGTAACTCTGAGACTCTTCTGGCTGAAGTAATTGCTAGCAGTAGGGCAGTCTTCCATGATATAAACTTTACGTCAGCTGAGAAAGCTGGCTCAAAAGGTGGCAGCGTAAGTTTTTCCAGAACAAAATTTAGGTCCCAAGTTGGTGTTGGCGCTCTCCTGGGAGGCCTAATGTTTTTTTCCCCTCTGAGATACTGCTTTAGAAGTGGATGTGAAAATAAGGGAGGATCCGTGTTGTAGTGAGCTGAAATAGCTGAGGCATGGATTTTAATAGATGAAAAAGAAAGTCCTTTGTGTAACATCTCAGTTAAATATTGTAGAATCTGAGGCATGTCCTGCTGAAGGGTATTTTGGCCTTTAGCTTGGTTCCAGGCACAAAATCTTTTCCATTTGTCTGAGTAAGCTTTCCTGGTGCTGGGCCTCCTGGCCTCCAGAATGACATCCATAACAGCTTGTGAAAGAGTGGCTGGCTGGTTGCTTAGGTGATATGCCATGCAGCCAAATTTAAGGTTTTGAGCTGGCTAGAATCTGACTGCCTTGCTGTGTGAGTAGATGAGGAATTTGTGGTAAAATCCATGGTGGGCCCTGGGCCATGTTCCTTAGTTGTGGGTACCAGTGCTGGCGTGGCCAGTCCGGGGCAATGAGTATCATTCGAGGTCTCTCCATCCTGACTTTCCACAGCACCTTTGTGAGAAGGGGCAATTGAGGAAAGGCATATACTGTCAGCATTTTCCAACTGAATGAGAGTGCGTCCACTTTCCAAGCTGGATGGTGAAATGTCCTTGTGCAAAATTTTGAAAGATAATGGTTTTGGGGGTTGGCAAACAGGTCTATGTCTGGGCGCCCCCGTTTTTGAGTTATCATTGCAAAACTTGTGGATCCAGTTTCCACTCGTGGGGATCCATGATGTTTCTGCTTAGGTCGTCTGCCAATGTGTTCTTTTTCCTGACAGGAATTGAGCTTGTAATTGAACTTGATAAGCTGGTGCTGTGTACCACAAGGTCATTGCTTGCCTGCATAGAGGGTAGGAGTGTGTACCCCCTTGTTTGTTTATGTACCACATTACTGTGGTGTTGTCTGTCCTTATTATAAGCTGTCCTGGATGTAAGAGGTGCTTGAAGGCTGTCAGAGCATTATGAACAGCTAGCATTTCTTTTTGATTAATGTGCATATTCCTTTGATCTGCAGTCCATATGCCTTGAACGCACCATCCTGCCATGTGTGCCCCCCAGGCATAGTCCGATGCATCTGTTGTCATAGTTTGCCTGGCTGGGGTAAGGTGAAAGGCTGACCCTTGTTGAGGTGACATGCCTGTGACCACCATAGAAACTCCTGTAGAAGGCAGGGAATGAGAGGTATCATTGTTTCCAAGCTCTGGCTGTGTTGAGTCCATACGCTTTTCAGGTACCATTGTAATTTCCTCACATGCAGTTTTGCAAATGGTATTAGTAGTATGCAAGATGCCATGAAGCCCAAAGCCTGCAGAATTTTTCTTGCAGGGAGTTGGGTCTTTGTAGCCATTATTTTGAAGTATTGAGTTAGTTGTAGCTGTTTGTCTGGCGTCAGATAAGCCATCTGGGCCATTGTATTAAAGCTGGCACCCAGGAATGTCATATTTTGAGGGCACTAGTTTTGATTTCTTTTCGTTTACTGTGTACCCTAGGCAGCTTAGAAGGTGTTTTACAAAAGTCAGATGTTGTAAGAGAATGTCCTTGCTTTCTGCTTGGATGAGGCAGTTGTCCAGGTATGGGTATATTTGAATTCCTCTTTGTCTGCAGTATGCAATTACTGGTGCCAGTCATTTTGTGAAGACCCTGGGTGCAGTAGATAAGCCAAAGGGCAGTGCAGAGAATTGGTAATTGGTTGAACCTGCAATGAAACGGAGGTATCTTCTGCAATTTTGTCTGATAGGGACATGCAAGTATGCCTCCTTGAGGTCCAACGTTACTAGCCAAGCTTTCTTGCCCAACATGGGAAGAAGCTGCGGTAGTGTTAGCATCTTGAATCTGGGTACTTGCAAGAAGATGTTTAGAAATGAAAGGTCCAGAATGGGTCTCCAAGCACTGTCCTTTCTGGGGACTAGAAAGAGCCTGGAGTAAAATCCTTGGCCTTGCTCATGTGTACGTACCAGTTGAATGGCTCTCATGTCCATGAGAGCTGTAATTTGTTTTTGTGCCTCTGCCCATTGATTTTGTGGCAAGTTTGGCATTCCTTTTATCCTTGGCAAGGTGTGGAAATGGAATCTGTATCCTTGTGAGATAATGTCTAGGACCCATTTGTCCTTTATGACGATGCGCCAGTTGTCTATAAAAAATGCAAATTTTCCTCCCAAGAGAGCTGCCAAGAGATTTTTGCTTGGCAGTTTGCGGTTTAAGTCATTGTGTTTGTTTTCTAGTAGTTTGGGACCTGTCTTCCCCTCCCTTCTGTGTTGTAGTGCCCCGTTGGCGAGGTTTGTAAGGGATTTGTGCTTGTCCTCTGCCCCTTGGACGTCTGTATTTACCCCTCTATGGTCTGTCAGAAGCTGGAAAGGACCAATTTTTTGCTGGACAATTTCTGCTGAAGCGTGGGTGTTGTACCTGTAAGAAATCTTTGACCGTCTGCATAGATTTTGCCTTATCCTCCCTTTTCTTTAAAACCTCTTCTGCTTTAACCCCAAATAAGACATCCTGCTGTAAGGGTGCATCTAGTAACTTTGCTTTAACATGATCAGGCAGAGTTTGTTCCTTTAACCAAGCATGCCTACGTATAACAGACCCAGTAACAGCTGCTCTACAGGAAGCTTCCAAGGAATCAAATCCACATTGTAAAGTATGTTTGTTCACTTGTTCAGCTGCATGCAACAGATCCTGCATTTCTTTGAATACAGACTGTTGAGGGTGCGTGCTCATCTTTTGTTTTATTTGAGACATTAGGAATTGCTGGTATTTCAGCATGTAAAATTGACAATTTAGTGCTCTCATAGCTAGAGTAGCTGAGGTGTAAACCTTCTTCCCCCACCTATCTAGTGCTCTGGAGTCCCTTTCAGAGGGTACAGGATTTTTAGCCATAGAAGCCTTAGCCCCTTTGGGACCCTGGGAGATTGTCTCTGGGTCAGCAACAGGACTTTTTAAAGGAATTTGTGTGAGTCAGGCACTCTATAATATCTATCTGGTTTGGCTGGAGCAGGAGGCAGAGAATCTGGATTTAGACTAGATTCTAAGTAAACATCATCCACAATGTCTAAAACTGGAGGGATAGCAAGTGGTCTGTGCTACGGGAGTAAAAGAAACTCTCGGAGCCTTTTCTTTGAGTCGTAGTCCTGACCTTCCCAGTGGAAATGTTCCCTCATGGTATGTAAGGTTTCCTCAAAGGAATAGTCTTCAGGGGGAGAAACTGAGGGAATGGAATCTTCAGCATCAGAATCTTCATAAGGGGGAAAGGAGTAATCCTGTTCCTCAGAGGAGCCTGAGGAAACAGACACTTGATCAGAGGAGGCATAATCCTCCTCTTGTCTAGGCCTTTTGTCTGGGGGGGTTGGGACCCCCTGATTAAAGAAATCAAATCTTCAGCCATTTTAAGCATCTGTTTCTTAGGCATGGGGCCTTGAACTAGAGACCAATGTGCAGTCTTTTTTGGTTTTAGAGGAGTCTTAAGCTTAGCATAAGATTTTATGGTGATAGTAGTCGGTCTGAAGACACCTTCTGTAACCGAAGGTGTTTCCGCAGCACCGGCTTCTCCTTCTGCAATGTTGTCGGTAGGGCCTAAAGAAAATGGCTGCGTCGGCCTAGAACTCTCTGCTTGAGAATCCGAAGCGGTCTGGGGTTCCAATTCTGCGGTCGTCAGGGGCTGCGTAGGTGCCTCACTGAAAACCGGAGAACCGGTGACCAGCCCAGCCGAGGCCTCGGAGTCTGGCTTGGATCTAGGCTGCCTGTCTTTATCTTTGCGTTTTTTATACACGCCGGTAGTTGGTTGTTCTGACGGCATAGTGTAATTAAATTTCCTACTGAAGTAGTGTCGTGCGAAATCAAAGCGTCGCTTTATAGTTCGCTTATTGAACCTAGCACAAAACCGACAACCAGTGACATCATGGTCTGGGCCTAGGCAAGATATACAATAAGAATGAAAGTCCTTATGAGGTATTTGCTTCCCACAAGAAATGGAATTGTTAACTTTTTCTGACATCGGACTGAGGCAAGAAAAGGTTCCCCAACGGGGTACTTAGCTTTAAAGACTTCGGACTGAAATTCGATTAGAAAATCTCAGGTGTCAGCCGACAAGTACTTGCGAACTGCTTCTGCTTCGGGCACCGCGCGGCAAGAAAGACTGGAGAAAATGGCATCTTATGCCTCTTATATACCTCTAGCGCACTGACATCAGGGAAGAAGCGACAGCAACCGACGTTGGACCAAGACTTTGGAATTCAGGCCGACTGCGGGACCGCCTGATGACAGGATAACCCAAGTGTGATGACTGCAGCAGGGTAACACAATGAACATCTGTTCTAAAAGACTTCCTAGCTAAAATGAGGCTATGTTCTTGCTCAAAAACAGGATAAACTATATCCCGAAATATCAGCAAGTACCTTTTCAATCCTTATACCTAATTAATCTCCATTCTTCACTTGTTTCTTTACTGCTATCAAAGTCTCTTTCCTGACTTTCTGTCTAAATATTGCATAAGCTTGTTTTTCCCACACTTCATATTACAATTCCTGTTTTGTATTAGATTAATTTATGTTTAATGCCCCTACAAATTGTCTATAATTAATCCAAATATTAAATGATTGTCATATAACTTGTATCAGTCAGTAAAATTGTCTGGCTAAACTACAAACTTTGTTTAACACAATATTGAGTAAAACAGAGCTCACTTTCAAATAATTGAGTAAAAGTGGGTAAATTGCAGCTCACTTTTTGAAACAAACTGAGTAAAATGACTGTAAAGTTGTATTCTTTAAGCCTGCATACTCACAGACCCTGGAAATCCTTGTAGCTTGATATAGCCCCGCTCTGCTTGGACTCGCTCCGCTCCCCACCCCACTAGTGCTAAATTTAAGCCCAATAAACCACTCCCCCTTCTTACAACCTATCACAGAAAACCCACACCTCCATACTCCACCCCTTCCTGCCAACACTCCTCTTAATTCTCCACCCACATTCTTTACCAAGTACCACTATTATCAAGATGAGACCAATTATGTTCCTCTTAGTTATATTGCCTGAGCTATATCTCCTCACAATCTATAAAAACCAGCCCTATCTTGGCTTTCACCCCCATATCTCATACCATCTCTGCTCCCACCTTGAGTGAATCAGACGAACCCCTAACTCACTAAAAACCTATCCTCTCCACTTTTAACAACCACCAACTAACTAGACCACAGTCCATCTCCCCAAAACTAGATATTATCATAAAATAATAAAACGCTGAAATAATCACTGTACAATTTACTCTGATGAGGGATGGGGACATCCACCCTAACCCTGGACCCACCCTTCCCAGAAGCTCCCAGCCCACTACCACCTTCAACATATGGTCAAATTCAAGATCCCCTAACTCTCTCCTGACCTGTCACCTAAACATCAGGAGTATTAACACAAGATCCATAATCTTCATGCCTTTCTAATTACCTACTCAGCTGATGTGCTATGTCTTACAGAAACCTGGCTAAACCCAGGAACTAAAAATGATGACTAGATTGTAACACCAGGAAAGGTGGTGTAGTAGCAGTTCTGTTTAAAAACACAATAGATGTCACACTAACCCCACAACAACCCCCTTGTTCAATAATGCAGAAGCCCTAGTTAGCAAACTACAGCTTAACAAAAGTATATCAATATTCACTGCCTGCATTTATATCCCCCCAGGCAACAATGCAAATACCCTAGAAGACTTCCTCCAATGGCTTTCCAATACATACCCCCATGAAACTGTGGTGTTGGTAGACATTAATATTGGCTAGAACAATTGTTCCTCTGAATCTCCCACCACCCATATAAACCTTCACGGTTATACCCAACATATATCCTCACCCACCAGAATAAATATATCCAACTACAAAGGCAGTATCTTGGACTGGATTCTTATCAACAATCACCCAGTGCTGTATAACATGGGTACCCTCCCAGATGATACAAGTGACCACCTACTCACTCACTTACATCATTAAGCATAAAGTAGACAACCACCAGTAAGTTCTATATAAATCTATCAGAAACAAGAAGAACTAATAACTCCAGTGACTTTCAGAATGAACTCAGAGCATGCAATTGGGCCATACTTAAAGGCCTTCCACTAGATGATGCTGTAGCTTACTTTAATTCTAAATTCTTCTCCATTCTAGATTCCCATGCTCCAATCCGCACCATCAGAGCCAAAAAGTACAGTTATGTACAGTTAACATAAATTTAGATGTTCGCATGCATTCACTGTTGCAGACATCACACTTGAGTTATCTGCCTACAGGTAGCCCTCAGTTGGCCCAAATACCAGAGTCTTGGGATTTCTGTGTCGGTTGCTGTCGCCTCTTCCATGATGTCAGGTTGTCAGGGGTATAAAACATGCAGCCGACGCCATTACATCAGTTTTTCTTGCCCCAGATGTCAGGAGCCCCCAAAAGAGGAAGCTATTACTTGGTGTGGAACAGCTCCAGTAAAAAGTAAATACCCCTGCCATAAAAGATGGCCATGCTCCAGTAAAAAGTAAATACCCCTGCCATAAAAGATGGCCATAAAGAGGATAGGTAGAAAAGATATTGAAAGTCAGGGGGATGGACGGAGGGAAACCAGGACTGCAACAGTGAATACACTTGAACATCTACATTTATGGTAAGTGTACACAAAGTACAGTTTTGTACCTACCATAAATGTAGATGTTCGAGTGTTCACCCTGCTGCAGTCATCACACTTGGGTTATCCTGTCATCAGGCAGTCCCGCAGTCGGCTGGATTTCCAAAGTCTTGGTCCGACGTCGGTTGCTGTCGCCTCATCCCTGATGTCAGTGCGCCAGGGGTACATATATTGCAACAGACGCCATTTTCTTCAGTTTTTCTTGCCCCAGATGTCAGGTGCCCCCAAAAAGGTGATCCAAATTAGTAACAAAAAGTGAGAACACTGTACAGACACAAAAACCCTTCAGCTATAAGCAAATACATCAGTAAGGCATAGCAAAGATTTAGCCAGTAGATCAGAGGGGTTAGAGGGGGGGGGTAACCTGGACTGCAGCAGGGTGAACACTCGAACATCTACATTTATGGTAGGTACAAAACTGTACTATGTTCATCGTGTTACCCTGCTGCAGTCATCACACTTGGGTTGAGTCCCAAAGCTAAGGTAGGGTGGAGGCATTATAGAGGGTTAGAGGAGGCAATGAGGCCCTGCAGAACTGCAGTGGCGAAGCCTGCCCTGGACTTAGAATAAAGAGGTAAGTGATAGTGTTTGGTGAAGGTGTGTACAGAACTCCAAGTTGCAGCTTCTAAAATTTCCTTGGTAGGAACCCCCCTGAGAAAGGCTGTAGAGGTAGCTGTTGCTCTGGTAGAGTGGGATCTAATGGTAGGAGGAACTGGCTTCCCATGATGGGTATAGCAGAATCGTATGCAATGGCCTATCCATTTAGAAATGGTTTGCTTGGAAATGGCCCTCCCTTGAGAAGGTGTAGCATAGGAAACAAAGAGCTGGTCAGTTTTTCTGAAAGCCTTAGTTTTATCCAAGTAATATCGAAGCTGCCTGTGAATGTCCAAGGAATGTAGGAGTCTCTCACCTTTGTTCTGTGGATTGGGGAAGAAAGTGGGTAGATGGATGGTTTGATTTAAAGCTACACTGGAAACCACCTTAGGCATGAAGGTAAGATCAATTTGTAGATAAACTCTGTCTTGATGAAAAATGAGGAAAGGTTCCACTGCCATAAGTGCCTGTGATTCTGAAACTCTCCTAGCAGAAGTTATTGCCAGGAGCAGGGCAGTCTTCCAAGATAGGAACTGAAGGTCTGCAGAAAAAGCTGGTTTTGGTAATGTTAGTTTTTCCAGAACAAAGTTGAGGTCCCATGTTGGTGTAGGAGCTCTTCTAGGTGGTCTAATGTTTTTTGCCCCTCTGAGGAACTGCCTTAGGAGTGGGTTTGAAAATAAAGGTGGATTTGTGTACTGAAATAGCTGAAGCATGGATTTTAATTGAGGAGAAGGGAAGTCCTTTATGCAACATCTCAGCTAAATACTGCAGAATGTGAGGCATATGAGGCTGAGTTGTGTCTTGGCCTTTAGCTTGGTTCCAAGCCGAAAACCTTTTCCATTTGTCCGAGTAAGCCTTCCTGGTGCTTGGCCTCCTGGCTTCTAGAATAACTTCCAGTACTGCTTGTGATAAAGGGGCTGGTTGGCTGCTTAATTGATTTGCCATGCAGCCAGGTTTAAGGTTTTGATCTGGCTGTGTAGAATCTGCTTGTCTTGCTGTGTGAGCAAATGAGGTATTTGAGGCAATATCCATGGTGGGCTGTGAGCCATATTCTTCAATAGCGGGTACCAGTGCTGGCGTGGCCAGTCTGGGGCTATGAGAATTATTCGAGGTTTCTCCTTTTTGACTTTCAAAAGTACCTTTGTGAGAAGAGGTAATGGAGGAAAGGCATATGTTGTCAGGTTTTTCCAACTGAAGGAGAGAGCATCCACTTTCCAAGCTTGATGGTGGAATGTTCTTGTACAAAATGTTGTCAGCTGGTAGATGGTAGACCCCATCTTTGAGTTATCTTTGCAAATATTTGTGAGTCTAGCTTCCACTCATGGGGATCCTTGATGTTTCTGCTTAGGTCATCTGCCAATGTGTTTTTCTGTCCTGGCAGGAAGTGAGCTTGTAACTGGACTTGGTAGGTCAGAGCTGTGTTCCATAAGATCATTGCTTGCCTGCAAAGAGGGTAGGAATGTGTGCCCCCTTGTTTGTTTATGTACCACATTACTGTGGTGTTGTCCGTCTTTACTGCCAGTTGTCCAGGCTGTAGTAGATCCTTGAAGGCTGTCAGAGCTTTCTGTACAGCTAGCATCTCTTTTTGGTTTATGCGCAGTTTTCTTTGTTCTGCAGTCCATAGGCCTTGAATGCATTGCCCTGCCATGTGAGCCCCCCAGGCATAGTCTGAAGCATCTGTTGTGATAGTTTGTCTGGGTGGGGGCATGGTGAAAGGCTGACCCTTGTTGAGGTGACATGCCTGTGCCCACCATAGAAATTCCTGTTGATGGCAGGGAATGAGAGATACCACTGTGTCCAAGCTGTGGCTGTGTTGAGACCATACGCTTTTTAGGTACCATTATAATTTCCTCATATGGAGTTTTGCAAATGCTATTATCAGAATACAAGATGCCATGAAGCCCAAAGCCTGCAGAATTTTTCTTGCAGTTAATTGGGTCTTTGTTGCCATTGTCTTGAAATATTGAGTCAGTTGTAATTGCTTGTCTGGTGTAAGATAAGCCTTCTGGGCCGTTGTGTCCAAGCTGGCACCCAGGAATGTCATTTTTTGTGAGGGTACTAGTTTTGACTTCTTTTCGTTTACTGTGTACCCCAGACAATTTAGTAGATGCTTCAGAAAAGCCAGATGTTGTATGAGAATGTCTTTTCTTTCTGCTTGGATGAGGCAGTCGTCCAGGTATGGATATATTTGAATTCCTCTTTGTCTGCAGTATGCAATTACTGGTGCCAGGCATTTTGTGAATACTCTGGGTGCAGTAGATAAGCCAAAGGGCAGTGCAGAGAATTGATAATGGGTTGAACCTGCAATGAAACGGAGGTATCTTCTGCAACTTTGTCCGATAGGGACATGCAGGTATGCCTCCTTGAGGTCCAACGTTACCAGCCATGCTTCCTTGCCCAACATGGGAAGTAGCTGCTGTAGTGTTAGCATCTTGAATTTGGGAACTTGTAAGTAAGTGTTTAGAATTGAAAGGTCCAGAATTGGTCTCCAAGCATTTTCTTTCCTGGGGTACTAGGAAGAGTCTTGAGTAAATTCCTTGGTCTTGCTCTTGAGTTGGTACCCTTTGAATGGCTTTCATGGCCATGAGAGCTGTAATTTGTTTTTGAGCCTCTGCCCTTTGATTTTGTGGCAGGTTTGGCATTACTCATTTTATTGGCAATGTGTGAAAGTGGAATCTGTATCCTCGTAAAATTATGTCTAGGACCCAATTGTCCTTTGTGACCATGTGCCAGTTGTCTGCAAATAGTGCTAGTTTTCCCCCCAGGGGGGCTGACAAAAGAGCTTTGTTTGGCCAGCTGAGGTGCAAGTCATTGAGTTTGTCTTCTGGTGGGTTGAGACCTGTCTTCTCCTCCCTTCTGGGTTGGAGTGGCCCATTTGGCCCATTTGCGAGGTTTATACTAAGCTTGTGGTTGTCCTCTGCCCCTTGGGCACCTGTATTTACCCCTCTGAGGCCTGTCAGTGGCTGGAAAGGACCAATTTTTAGTTGGCCAGTTTCTGCTGAAGCGAGGGGGTTGTACCTGCAGGAAATCTTTGACTGTCTGCATTGATTTTGCCTTATCTTCCATTTTCTTTAAAACTTCTTCTGCTTTAACACCAAAAAGAACATCCTGCTGCAAGGGCGTATCTAGTAGTTTTGCTTTAACATATTCAGGCAGACTTTGTTCCTTTAATCAGGCATGCCTACGTATAACTGATCCAGTGACAGCTGCTCTGCAGGAGGCCTCCAAAGAATCAAACCCACATTGTAAGGTATGTTTGCCCACCTGCTCGGTGGCGTGCAACAAATCCTGTACTTCTTTCAATTCAGTTTGTTGAGGAAGGGTTGTTATCTTTTGTTTTAACTGAGAGAGCAGAAATTGCTGATACTTAAGCATATGAAATTGACAGTTTCGAGCTCTCATAGCTAAAGTGGCTGAGGTGTAAACTTTTTTCCCCCATCTGTCTAGTGCTCTAGAATCCCTTTCAGAAGGAACTGGATTTTTAGCCAGGGACACCTTAGCCCCCTTGGGACCATGGGAATCAGGTACTCTGTAGTATCTGTCAGGCTTGGCCGGGGCAGGAGGCAGAGAGTCAGGGCTGAAACTGGATTCTAAATAGACATCATCCACAATGTCCAAAACAGGAGGGATGGCTAGAGGTCTGTGTTGGGGGAGTAAAAGAAACTCTCTGAGCCTTTTCTTGGAATAGTGAAAATGTTCCTTCATAGTGTGTAAAGTTTCCCCAAAAGAGTAGTCTTCTGGAGGGGAAGCTGAGGGAATAGAGTCCTCAGCATCAGAATCTTCATAAGGAGAGAAGGAATAGTCTTGGTCTTCAGAGGAATCCGAAGAAAGAGACAGTTGTTCAGAGCAAGCAGATTCTTCCTCCTGTCTAGGCCTTTTGTCAGGAGGAGGCTGGGAACCCCTGATAAGAGAAATCAGATCTTCAGCCATCTTGAGCATCTGTTTCTTAGGCATAGGGCCTTGAACAGGAGACTGAAGTGAAGCCTTTTTCGATTTGGAAGGAGTCTTCGATTTGGAAAATGTTTTGACTGTAAGAGTCGTCGGTCTGAAAACGCCTTCAGAAGGTGATGGTGTTTCAGAAGTACCGACGTCTTTGGGAGGTAAGTCGTCGGTAGGGCCTGAAGTAAAAGGCTGCGTTGGCCTAGTACATTCCGTCCAAATATCCGTAGCGGTCTCGGGTTCCTCAACTGCGGTAGTCAGAGGTTGTGTCAGAGCCTCACTGATAACCGAAGGACCGGAGACCGGATCAACCGAGGCCTCTGAATCGGGCTTAGGCCTGGGCTGTCTATCTTTATCCCTGCGGTTTTTGTGCACGCCGGTAGTCAGTAGCTCCGACGGCATGTTATAATTAAATTTTCTGCCAAAAAAGTGTTGTGTGAAATCAAATCGTCTTTTAATAGTATGTTTATTAAATCTAGCACAAAAAAACGACAAGAAGTGACGTCGTGATCAGGGCCTAGGCAGGGTATGCAATAAGAATGAAAATCCTTATGAGGTATTTGCTTCCCACAAGAAATACAATTTTTCTGACATCGGTCTGAGGCAAGAAAAGTTTCCTCAATGGGGTACTTAGCTTTATAGAAGACTTCGGTCTGAAATTCGAATTCGAAAATCTCAGGAGTCGGCCGACCGGCACTTGCGAACTGCTCCTGCTTCGGGCACCGCGCGGCAAGAAAGACTGAAGAAAATGGCATCGGTTGCAATATATGTACCCCTGGCGCATTGACATCAGGGATGAGGCGACAGCAACCGACATCGGACCAAGACTTTGGAAATCCGGCCGACTGCGGGACCACCTGGCGACAGGATAACCCAAGTGTGATGACTGCAGCAGGGTAACACGATGAACATCTACACTACGTTCTTCGTGTTTCACTGTTGCAGTCATCATACCTGGGTTGATTCCCAAAGCTGAGGAAGGGTGAAGGCAGTCAAGAGGTGTTAGGACTAGCTAGCAGGCCTTGTAAGACTGCTGTAGCAAATACAGCTCTGGATTTAGAAAAAATAATAAGTGGTAATGCTTGGTGAAGGTGTGTACAGAACTCCAGGTTGCAGGTTCCAGAATGCCCCTGATAGGGACTCCCCTGAGAAATGCTGTAGAGGTTAAAGTAGCTCTAGCGGAATGAATTCTGATCCCCAGAGGGGTTGGTTTTCCATCATGCTTGCAGCAGAAATGGATGCAGTGTGCTACCTATTTGGAATTGGTTTGCTTTGAAATGGCCTTGCCCTCTTGCCCCTGTAGCAAAGCTGACGAGCAGCTGGTCAGATTTTCTGAAAGGCTTAGTCCTGTCAAGGTAGAACCTGAGATGTCTGTGCACATCCAAGGAGTGCAGGATCCTTTCCTCTTTATTCTGAGGATTAGGGAAAAAGGTTGGCAAATGAATGGATTGGTTTAGAGCCACACTGGATACCACCTTGGGCATAAAGGAAGGGTTAGTCCTGAGGAAAACCCTGTCAGCATAGAAAATAATGAAGGGCTCCACCGCCATTAGTGCCTGTAACTCAGACACTCTTCTTGCTGAAGTAATAGCTAGAAGTAAGACTGTTTTCCAAGAGAGGAATTTTAACTCTGCTGAAGCATTAGGTTCAAAGGGGGGAAGTGCGAGCTTCTCCAGTACAAAGTTAAGGTCCCAGGTCGGGGTGGGATCTCTCCTAGGGGGCCTTAAATTGTTAGCTCCTCTCAGGAACTGTTTGATGAGAGGGCAAGAAAAGATTGGAGGCTCAGTATTATAATGAGCTGAGATGGCAGACGCATGAATCTTAATAGATGAAGCCTCTGCGGAGAAGCTCTGCTAGGTAATCAAGGATTTGAGGTAAGTTGGGCACAGCTGTGTCCTTTCCTTGAGAAGAACTCCAAGAACAATATCTTTTCCACTTGTCAGCATAGGATTTCCTAGTACTAGGCCTTCTGGCCTCAAGGATGACGTCCAGCACCTGTTTGCTGAGGGATGCTGGTGGTGCATTTAGGGAATAAGCCAGGCTGCAAGGTTTAGGGTTGGCAGCTGTGGATGCAAAATCTGTCCCTCCTGCTGAGACAGCAGGGAAGGTGTGTGATATAGGTGCCAGGGTGGCACTGCTGTTGACTGTATAGGAGTGGGTACCAGTGCTGCCGTGGCCAGTCTGGTGCAATAAGGATTGCCCTTGGCCTGTCCTGTTTGACCTTGAGTAGTACTCTTGAGAGGAGGGGCAGAGCAGGAAAGGCATAAATTGAGAGGTTTTCCCATGTAAAGTATAGGGCATCCACCTTCCAGGCTCTGCTGTGAGGGTTTCTGGTGCAAAACTTGCTCAATTGGTGGTTTTGGGGGGAAGCAAAAAGGTCCACCTCTGGTGTTCCCCATCTCTGGGTTAAAAGTTTGAATGAGTTGGGGTCCAGTTTCAACTCATGAGGGTCCAGTAGACTTCTGCTTAAGTCTTCTGCCAGTGAATTTTGCTTGCCTGGCAGGAATTGAGCTTGTAGGTGCACTTGGATGGTCAAGGCTGTGTTCCACAGAATCATAGCTAACCTGCAGTGTGGGTAAGAATGAGTTCTGCCCTGCTTGTTTATGTACCACTTGACTGTCATGTTTGTCTTTATCAGGAGCTGTCCTGGAAGGATAAGGTATTTGAAGACTGTCAGAGCATTCTGTACAGCTGGCATCTCTTTTTGATTGATATGCAGGGGAATTTGTTCTGGGCTCCATTTGCCTTGAATGCATTTGCCTGCCATGTGAGCCCCCCATGCATAGTCTGATGCGTCTGTTGTCAGGGTTTGGGCGGCGAGGGGTTGAATGAAAGGAAGTCCCCTGTTGCGGTTGCATGCTTCTGCCCACCAAAGGAACTCTGTCCTTAGACAAGGTATGATAGGAATCACTGTTTCCAGGTCCTGAGAATGCTGACACCAGAAACATTTTAAGTACCATTGAGGTTTCCTCATATGCAGTCTTGCATATGGGATTAGCAGAATGCATGAGGCCCATGAACCCTAGTGCTTGCAGTATTTTCCTTGCAGATAGCTGGATTTTGTTGGCCATTAGTTTGAAATAGTTTGTCAAATGGACCTGCTTTTCTGGTGTGAGGAATGCCATCTGGGAAGTTGTGTTCAAGCTTGCTCCCAGGAATACAATTTGTTGGCTGGGCACCAGTTGTGATTTCATTTCGTTGATGGTGTATCCCAGTGAAGTTAGAAGTCCTTTTATAAATGCCAGGTGCTGAAGTAACAATTCCTGACTGTCCGCCTTAATCAGGCAATCGTCTAAGAATGGGTAGATTGCCTGAATCAGGCAATCGTCCAAGAATGGGTAGATTTGAATATTTCTCTATCTGCAGTATGCAATGGCTGGAGCCAGGCATTTTGTGAATACTCTGGGCGCAGTAGATAAGCCAACGGGAAGTGCAGAGAATGGATGGTGCATAGCGCCTGCCCTGAAATGTAGATATTTCCTGCAAGACTCCCTTATGTGCAGATAAGCTTCTTTTAAGTCGAGGGTGACTAACCAGGCATCCTTGGCTAGCACAGGAAGAAGCTGTTGCAGTGTAAGCATTGTGAATTTTGGGGCCACCAGAAAGATGTTGAGAATAGAAAGATGCAGGATAGGGCACCAAGAGCACAATTTTCTGGGCACCAGGAACAGTCCGGAGTAGAAGCTCTGTCCCCTTTGTTCTACTGGAACAGGTTGAATAGCCCTGATATGGTGAAGGGAAAGTACTTGCTTTTGAGCCTCTTCCCACTAGTTTGGAGGAAGGTCTGGCAACCCGCTTGGAGTTGGCAGTGAGTGGAAGTAGAAATCTCTATCCCTGGGATAAAATGTTTAGAACCCATCGGTCCTGAGTAATGGACATCCAATTTTTTGCATGAAGGGCGGGTTTTCCTCCTAGGGGCGCAAGTACTTGGGCATGGCTGGGAAGGATAACTGGAAAGTCACTGTGAACTTTTTCCATATGAGGTTGGCTTACCACTCCCTGGTTTTGAGGTGGAAACACTCCATTGTTTAGATCTCTGCATACCCTGAGACTGCATTCTTGATGGTCTGTTTCCCCTGAGTTTGAACTGAAGGCCTGAAAGGGACTGGAAAAGACCGGTTTTTTGAAGGCCAATGCCTACTGAATTTAGGTGGCTACACCTGTAAGAAATCTTTGACAGTTTGCATAGATTTAACTTTTTCTTCCATCTTTTTAAGAACAACTTCTGATTTTGTGCCAAAGAAACGCTTCTGATTTAATGGAGCATCTAATTATTTTACTTTGACATGATCAGGCAATACTTGTTTCTTTAGCCAAGCATGCCTTCTCAGTACAGACACAGTGACAGCAGCCCTGCAAGATGCTTCTAAGGCTTTAAACCCACACTGCAAAGTAAGTTTACTAACTTGGTTTGCAGAACGCATTAACTCTTGTAAATCTTTATTTTCTGCACAATCTGGAAGTAACACCATTTTTTGTTTAATTAGTTCCACAATATGTTGCTGGTACTTCAACATGTGAAAAGTACAGTAGTGTACACTTACCATAAATGTAGATGTTCAAGTGTATTCACTGTTGCAGTCATCACATTTGGGTTATCTGCTTGCAGTAGAAAAAAGAATCCCCAATGGGGTACTTAGCTTTAGAAGACTTCAGGTCTGAAACTCGAAAAACGAAAATTTCAGGTAGCGGTCGACCGGCACTTGCAAACTGCTTCTGCCTCCTTCTCGGTAAGAAAGACTGATGTAATGGTGTTGGCTGCATGTTTTATACCCCTGACAACCTGATGTCATGAAGACGCGATAGCAAACAATGCAGAAATCCCAAGACTGGTATTCGGGCCAACTGAGGGCTACCTGCAGGCAGATAACCCAAGTATGATGACTGCAACAGTGAAACAAGAAGAACATCTAAGACTGTCCCCTGGCTCTCTAAATTAACCAAAACCAAAATCATAGCAAGAAATAAAGCATGGGACAAAAGGCGCACCTCCAAAGACCCACTTGACCATATTAAAGTCTGACAACTAAAGAATGATACCAAGAAACCCACACTGTTAGACAAAAAAAACTTCTATCAACACCTTCAGCAAAAACGCCAGAACAAACCTTAAAAATTTTGGGCAGGCATAAACAAACTGCTCCACCCTGGCCAAACCTCCACTCCCACCCCTCAACTTGCGACCTTAAAACTCCAGAGGAAACTGCTAACATCATTAACAATTTTTTTACCAAAACCATCCAATCACTACCTAGCCAACTACCCCCCACCAGTTCCTTTCAAAACTCCTCCACAACTACTACCTCACTTCCTTTCGTCTTCCAACCTGCATCTACATCCACCATCCGATCTCTAATTAACAAACTAAAGCCCACTACCCTGGCAGCTGATCTCCTCCCACCAGAATATTTACAAAAAGGGGAAGATGCCATTGCATACCCTGTCTCAATCATAATAAACCGCACTTTGACTGAAGCCACTATCCCCTCTCTCTGGAAGGTTTCCCATGTAATTTCCCTTCATAAAGGAGGGAATTCTTTAGACCTCTCAAACTTCCGATCAATGGCCATACTATCACCATTGGCCAAAATTATGGGAAAAGTGCATCCACAACCAATTAATGCACTATCTCACCCAAAATAAACTACTAGCCAACTCTCAGCATGGTGTTAGGCCACACCACAGCACCACATCAGCCCTCCTATCCTTCTCTAACTCTATCAACATCAACCAAAACAATAACAAACTTACCTCAGCTCTCTTCCTAGATCTCTCTAAGGCCTTTGATATGGTCAATCACCAACTGCTTCTCCGTACCCTGAAGGAACTGTCACTGAACAGTAGCGCTATTAAATGGTTCCAGTCTTACCTGTCTGATAGACAAGCTGTTTTATGGCACAATACCCTATCCACACATCTACCCATTACTCTAGCAGTCTCCCAAGGCTCCATACTAGGACACTACTCTTCTCAGTCTTTATCAATGACCTACCCACCATCACTCCCAAGGCCACCTGCATCCAAAACACAGACGACTCTACTTTAATATGTACCGCCTCCTCCTCAACTGAGCTTATGACCCTAACCCAGAATACTTTCAATTATGTAGAAAAATGGTTTGCAAACAATCAGCTTCTATTAAACCCAAACAAAACTAAACTGTTCATCTTTTCCCCCAACTGCAAATCGGCCTCACCATTTTTTACTATAAGTTCCAGCAATGGCACAATTACATCCCTAGATACTCACACAAAACTCCTGGGCGTCACAGTCGATAATGCCATAAAATATGATATCCATGTCAATAAAACCATCAAATCTGCCAACAAAAAAATGGGATCCCTATACAGGATCAAACTCTTCCTCACTCCTTTTGCAAGAACCACTATCGCTCGGTCCCACCTACTTTCTACCCTCCTCTATGCCTCCCCCCTCTTCACTAACCTGAACCAAGCACCCTTACCAAACTTGCTAGTTGTTACAACCATATTGCTATATTTGCTACAGGTGCTACCTCTAGGACCCACCATTGTATCAACCTAACTCAACTAGGATGGCTGGAGTGGCCCAGTCTTCTCCGATACAACCAACTTGTAATAACCGATAAAATACCATATCAACCCAAAAAAACACCAGCACTAAATAAGATCATCAAACTATACAGTAACCTGAGGTCACTACGCTCTGCTGACAAACTGCTGGTACAAACAACTAAGAGCATAAATGTGGCTGGGGACTCCCTATAAGCCAACTCAGTCGGCAAAACTTGGAATATGCTACCTGCCGAACTTAATCACCAATCCTCCTTAACCCAGTTCAAAAAAAGCCTCAAACTACACTTCCAACAGCATTGGCAATGTTCCTGCTTAAACCCCGACTAATCACCACCCGCTGTTCCTGCAAACTCTCCCTAAGCATTTCAATCATATACTCTAATAAGTGAATGAATTCTTGATGGGACGTAGCCCATAACTGTGTGTATTATTGTCTGAAACTGAAGCCGCATGATTTTGATGTTGTCTACTATGTTTTATCTAAGTTTGTAACCCTACTGAAAACTGCATATTATACTTATCTCTAAATGTTTCTACTGTTCCTAATGTATTTGTACTCTGCCTTCTGGAGCTTTTCTCCCTGGGCCTCCACTGAAAATGGACATATATCCAGTCAGACTTTCCTGGTAAACAAATGTAAAATAAATAAATAAATAAAATAAACCAATGTTTTACACTGTCTAATTTGTTATAATTATTTAAACTGCAGACGTTTTTGTTTTACTTTTGAAGAATACATAATTACTGTTCTTAAAATGTTTTGTAATAATTCGGAGCTTTTTTCCCTGGGCCTCCACTGAAAATGGGCTTCTGCTCAGTTGGACTTTCCCGGTAATCAAATGTCAATGAACAAATACATATATAAACAAAAAAATATCATTCAGAAAAAGCCAGCTAACACAAAACTTGTTATTCTAACAACATTCCAAGAACAATATTTAAAATCTGCTTCCATTTTTGGGTCGTTGTCCCTCCATTATTTTAAGGCTTTATCCAGATTTCTTGTGTTTGGAAGATGAGAGGTATGGATACAACAGGGTTTGACTCTGAGCAAGTTACTTAACACAAGAACACACCCATTAAATGTTGCTGATACCTGCGGTCCAAATGTCATTAATTTTGCTGAAAATGGCCTGCTTGGTTTACTGTCTCTACTGTGTTGCAAAACAGAAGAAATACCGCACCCAAATTGTGCAGCATACTCCTGGAAGTCACTCATTGCTCTGTGTGGTGCCCATCCAGTGTATTTCATTGTCTGATGCTGTCAGCCAATGAGACTGGAGCTGGCAGGAAACAAGAGTACCAAATGTTGCCAACAACAGGGAAGATCAGGCTGTTTTGTTTCTTTTTATTTTATTGTTACTTTGTTTTAATTAATGTATGCCTTTGTTCCCCAGCCAGCACTTGGCCACAAGCAGCTGCCTAGATCACACTGTGCAGTATCTGGCCCTGCTGCCAGTTTGCAATAGGTTCCCCAAAAAGAGAACATTATTCTGACACTCTTTCCAGAACTGGATAGTTGCCTCTTCACATGCAGACCAAATGTGTGTTTGGAATTATAAATTATAATGTAGAGGTTACTTCAGCTTGACCAGTCATGATGAGAAATAACTTACATACTTATCTACAAAGGAACATGTTAGCCAGGACAATTTCAGAAATGTCTTCAAAGGCCATGATTTAATTTCCACCTAACTTGTCACTGATTGTGACTAAAAGAGCCTCACTTTACTGCTACTTCACAGTGAGGTACTTCAGGCAGTAAGCTTCTTACAACCTTTATTATAAAGGTCTGCAAGCCGGCCCACTGTGACAGAAAAATAAAAATTCAGGCACATCCAAATTAACTAGCTGTCACCGTCTGTAATATTTTCACCAGTAAAGACTGTTGCAACTTTTCCCCACACAAATAAAAATGGCTCAAAATATCTGTATATGTTGCAACAAGGAAGACTGCCATCACAAAGGGGTAGCAAAAAAAAAAAAAAAAGAGAACAATGAAAAGAAGAGAAACGCCCATTGCAATGTCCCTTTCAGTTGTGTTCTGATAACTCCATCCACCCCCCTTGTTGTGAACAGCTCCACTGGTATAGTGGGTAGACTTTTAATTTCTACCTGTCCTAATGCAGCATAGGGAACAGAAGTGCTTGGGGCCAGCTAGCAGAATATACAAGGGAAATAACCAAAAGACCCGACTAAACAAGGGAAAGTGGGAAGAAGTTTAATTATTCTTTTCAGAACTATCCCCACATTCAAGAACAGGAGAATCTATATTTTCAATAGGGAAAGGCCAATGACTAAATTAATCTTAATCTGTACACTGTGAATTGAGTAGTCGCTCTGAATTTTTTGTACAGAAGCATTTTCTGCTGCAGGACTCAACCTGAGAGGGACTGACCTAAAATAATTATTTGCCGAGTGTCCTTACTTTATCTGATGAGTTTTACGGCTTGCATCATGTTTGATTATGCCTCTCTGCCTTACTCTTGGCTTAAGTGTGCATTGTTGTGCATTTTACTAATGTTCTGCTACGAGTGATGTGAGAGAATCGGTAGTCGCATGTATGAGTCAGACGTGTGTATTTTTTTTCCTGTGATTACCAATTTCTTTCTAGTTCATTGACCAGCTAAGCGAACAAGTCCAGGGACACCTATCCTACCTGGCCAAAAGGAGAATGCAAGTAAATATGTGCAGGATATGGCAGTATTAGTTCATAACACAATTACACAAAAAAGATGTACATATTGTCAAAGTATAGCAATACACAGTGACATGCTCCGTCATCCAGCATCTAAGTATGCATACAGCATGATCAGGTTCTTTTTTAGTCCTAAAGTCCTTCAAAATGTTTTAAGCAGTTCAAGACTGCTTTTTTTCCCCTTGGTAGTGTGAAGTTACAGCTGTCCTCGAAATCGAGATTTAAAGGGGCCAAATGGGAATTCATGGCACCCTATTATTTTGAGTCCAAAACTGGGAAATACCTAGGAATTTGATACAGTTGAGAGGTATGACTGCTTGTGATGTTCTTTATGGGGAATCTCTCATATGCACTGGCATTTCCCCTTTCTGGATGACATGAAACCAACAAGTTCTGTGGATGGTACATCCGGACGTCACCTTTATGCCCTACTCTGTGCGTGGGAAGCATACATTGGCTATATGGCATACCCATTACAACCACTGAGCTACCCTTAGCAGGGGATCCCTATTGTAAAGAATACTGCAACACTGACATGGAAAGACATCTACTGTTAATGTGAGACACTCAGACAACTGCACTCACTGCATTTTGTTAATTTCTAACTTTATAGTCTTTGAAATCTGGGAATAATAAGAGGCTATACAACAATAACCCAGAAGGAGACCCTGCCAATATTCTCCGGAGGACTGTTGTAGCAAATCCACATTTAGCTGCAGAGTGATACCCGAGTCTGTAGTGTCTTGTGAATATGTACATGAAGGACCAGGTCACTGCTTTATAAAGTTAAATCATCAATAGTCCAAAAAAAATATGAAGTCCATAATTACCAGTCAAATGAGTTTCCTTAGGACCCTATCTAACTTGTTAGGGCAGTCAAAGTAATATGTAAGTCTTCCCTCATGACAGCCTAGTATAATTTGGGCAAATGAAACACAGTTGCTGAGGCTTTCTAATGACGTATTATAAGAAATATATCTGATTTTTTTTTTGGGGGGGGGGGGGTCATTAAATGCAACAACCTCTCCCTGGAGTCTAAGGTTGAGGAAAAAATTATGACAGTTGCATACTTCGACTGACAGCTATATCTGGCATCACTACAGGGACAAAAGACGGAGTGGCATCCAAAACCATCACTCCTTGAAGGAAGAAGTTATATAGTAGTCCAAACTTGTAATTCAGATGTTCTTCTATGGAAAGTAACCACCATCAAGGAAACTGTCTTCCAGGTAAGGAACATCAGACAAACTGGGAAGACAGGCCCAACCTATTACAAGACAAAGTTTAAATCCCACAAGGATGGAATAACATTCTAATGGGGTTTCGGATTCACACTCTCTCAAGAAAAGTATGAGATCCCAGGTCTTCATGCCATGGAAAGCTCTTAAAAAGGAAAGGACAAGACAAGGAAATGAATTTGCATGGATGAATAACAAGGACCTGAATTCAACAAATGGGAAAAAATGCTTCAAATTTGTAAAGAATGGAATGAAAACAGACTTTCAAACTTCGTGTCACAACTTTCTTGAGGCACTAGATTCTATAGAAACAGAAAAAAATACAGACCCCTTGGTCCTACCATTAGAATGTAACTCTAAAAGTAAATCCCCACTCTACATCAACAAGAACCCCCGTGGAAACAGAAAGGATTCCAGGGTTTATAATGTTACTAATGGAGCAGAGCTGCCTTTTAAATTATGGTTGGATTCAATGCATAACACCATAAGCTTTGATATCAAATCAAAATAAGCAAGAGATGCACACTTAAAAGAATACATTAATCACTTTTTTTCCTGTTACCATACTTATCCTAAGGCATGTCTTCCGGCCTGTTACTGAAAAAAAAATAAAAAAACTGATCTGGACAGTCCTCAGACTTTAAAAAGCAGCAACCAGACAGATTACAGACATCACAGATAATGGAAGTGACAATATATGTCCAATATCAAATGGAAGAGAAAAAAGTGATATAGCCTATGTATCCAGACTGGAGTGACAAGGAAAATATTAGAATACAGACTTATGAATCGGCAGCGAGTAAATCAAAGGCTGATCAGACAGTGGCAAGTCCTTGTTACACAAGGTACTCACAGACTTAGACGGGCATCTGAAAGGAAGTAGAGGGAGAAAGAGAGAGATGTTATTATGCTAGTCTAACGGAGTGCAAATATGCAAATTAGAAAAGTGTCATGCTTTTTTTATACTGGAACCCAAGATTCCCTACAGACATTTTTTTCTGTGGGGAAAGTACTACTCAACATCTGGGAATTCCTGTGGACAAACGGACAGTGAATATACAAACACAATTTGTACCCTAATATGATAACATTTCATTTGAAAGGGAATTTTTTTTTATAGAAAACAGAACACAGGTATAGCGGCACAACGGAGTAACTAAATGATGTTATTAATAGTTAACAGTAAGAGACACAATAATTGAAGAAAGTACAGTTGTGCAAGTAAATTTATCATAACAGTAGATGTTCAACTCATCACTGCGGCAGTAGCCTAAGCAAGATGGATTATATCCTGCATAGGGTATAACACCTGGTGAGCTTGCAAAGCTTCAGGGGCACCCCCCCCCCCACATGCCTAAACCATCAGTCAGCTCAAGCTGAGCTGAACAAAAAGATACGTTTGGGTGCTAAGCCCTTCAGAGCTTTCACGTCAACAGAGAGAGAGAGATGCTCAGCCCTGAAAGGACAACACTAGGAGCAACAAAAAATAAATGCTAACACTGGCACAAAACACTCAGCACTAAACAAAGGGGATGGAGGGAGTGGCTACTGCAGTAACGATCATTCGAACATCTACTATTATGGTAAGTTTACTTACACAGCTGTACTGCTTTCATCATATTGATCACTGCTTCAGTAGCCTTACCTGTATGGCTAAATTACTCTAGCTTAGTACACTTGGGAGATGGAAGGAGAGGGGAGCAGCCCTGGAGAATGGTCCTGGCAAAGCCTGATCTAGAACTAGAGAAGGAATCAAGCTTGTAATGCTTTGTAAAAGTATGTACAGAGGATGTTGCTGCTTCTCGAATACTTCTAGAATCCAACCCTTTCCAAAAAGCCACAGATGGAGTCAAGGCTCTGGTACGGTGAGTCTTGACCCTGCCTGGAATAGTTTTGTTGTGGTGAGTATCTCAAAAGGTAATAGCCTGAGACATCCATAAGGAAATAGTCTGTTTTAACACAGGTTGTCCCTTCTTACGTTCATAAGAAATGAACAATTTGATCTGAAGATCTGAAAGATTAAGTTCTGTCAGCACAGTACCAGAGCTGTCTGTGGACATCCAAGGTATACCCTTTCTCCCTCATTTTTAGGTTCAGGAAAGAAAACAGGGAGATGGCCAGTTTGACTTAATGTAAACTTGGATACCACTTTAGACATAAAACCAGAGAACAACTAGCTCTGAACAGGTGCTGGTTATGTTATCGTCACCAATTGGAAAACATTTCCCATTTGCTAATAAGTGACATTCTAGTAGCAGGTATTCTTACCTCCATCAGTACCTGTTGTACATCCTCAGTAAACAGGTGACTAAAAGAAATTATGACCCTATCATCCAGGCAGTCAACTAAAGCTGATTGGGGTTGGAGTGCATCAAACACCCCGATCTTGTATGAGTAGATACATTCTGTAAGGAAGCTCATAGTAATTGTTGTTCCTGGCCAATTCCAAAAAAAGAGAAAGACAGTGCTGCCTGGTCCGGAAGGAAGTCACCACAATGATTTTGGGGGGTGTTTCTGAATCATCAGAAGTGCACTGGATATCAAGGGAAAGGGTAGAAAAGGGTACAGGAACATTGCTGCCATAGAAAAGAAAAGGAATTCATCTTCCAGTCCTTCTTGCACGGAGTACTACAGCATATTCTTGTCAGCTGATTGTTCAGAGAGAAACTCCCTGATGGATCAAATGCTGGAAGATCCCCAATCTAGTTTCAGTTTGTGAGAGTCTGCCTTTCTCCTGCTCAGCTTACCTGTCAGATAATTTTGCTTTTACAGAATGCAGAGCTCTACAGTGAGAGACTGGGCTGTGAAGCTATATCCCAAGCTAACAAAGTCTGAAAAAGAGGTACAAACTGGTTCCCCTTGCTTGCGATGTACCACATGATTGTGATACTGTCTGTAACAACTTGAAGAGGTCTTAGAGACCACAGATAACTCTGGAATTTAAATGCCTTAATCAGGGCAAGCATTTCTTTTACATTTATGTGCTTGTATTTCTCTTAAGTGTCCCACACACCTTACACATTTATACATACTGAAACTGTTCCCCCCAAAAAGTCGAAGAGTCTGTGGTGACTGCATTGGAACAGGGCGGGAGGAAGACCAAGACTTAAGGATATTTGCTGTCTCCACCTAGTGGTTTCTATTCTGAAAACCCTAGCACTGGGATTTGAAAAGACTAAGGATGTTGTTACTGGGACCAAAGAGACTACAGATACCATTGCATCTTTCTCAAGTGGAGTCTTTCAAGGGATATCATGAGAATCACAGATGACATGAGACCCAACCTGAGGTATTCCATCGTAGTGAATGAAGTCTTAGTGGAAAACCTTAGAAAATTATCTAAATATAGATCTATTCTTTTCCTGTGGAAGAAAATCTCTGAAATGAGGTGTCTAGCTGACACCTCGGGAGCACAATCTTGTACAAGAGTCAAAAAAAACTGCTGAAAGTTCTCTTAGAACCTTTGCTTGTGAAAAAGATAGCACATCCAAGTGAGAGATTACTGACACTTTGAAAAAAAATCTGCAAACATAAGCAAGCTACCTAAATACAGAACATCTGGATACCCTGTAGCCTGCAGTGAGCTGTTACTTGAGACAGAAACTTTGTTAACACTCTTGTTGCAGTGGACAGTCTAAAGAATAAGGCAGACAACTGATAATGTGATGCAGAGACACAAAACCTTAAACACTCGAAGTCTGGGTTAACAGGGATATAATCATAAACGTCTCTTAAATCTAGTGTGACCAGGAACTTGAATGAGGAAGATGAGGAATCAGACTGTGAAGTGACATCATTTTGAACTTGAACACTATCACAAACAGGATCACGAAAGATTGATCCAGAGCTGGTTTCCATACATTTTCCTTTCTTTAGTGCTAAAAACATCCTTGAATAAAACCCTTTCCCCACCTAGGAATGAGGAACAGGTTCTTTCTCTATATGGAACAGCATGTGATGAAGGACAGGGGGAAAAAATATTCTGGTCTGGTGGATGAGGAATTTCCACCTGGAAACGAGGGATTTCCTCCCACTACCATTTGTAACCTTGATGAATAATCTTTAGAATTCATTTGTCTGAAACTATCTGTTGCCAAACAGAAAAGTGGAGATACAGACTTTCTGGAAGGGAAAGTGGACTACCAGGGTGGGATGGGAGACAAGGTCCCTTAATGAGTCATTCTGACTTAGTGGTCTGCCCTTGGTTTTGGGGGTTTCCAAAAATCTTTTGGACCCCTCTTGCCATTTCTTCTTAGATGTCTGTTTACTTGAATTTTGTTGAGACTGTTTATTTTGTTTTTGCCAAAACTGGAATGCTACAGAATCCCTTAGAAAATTTGGAAAAGGAGGGCTAAAAATGTTAGAAAACTCCCTGTACCAACTTACCCCTTTCATCACACATTTTGATCATCGCTGCAACACAGGAACAAAAATTAAATCTCTAAACAAAGAAGAATTTAAAATCACATACTTTACATCATCTTGGAGATTCTAAGAATGCAGCCAGGCAAACCTCCTCAAAACATTAATAGTGGTCACAGCCACAGAAGTATACACTTTTTCCCATACTTTTCAATAATCTTCCCATCCTCATCAGAAAGAGTATGACTAAAATTAACCAACTGTTTAGCAGCAATAGATTAACTAAAGCTACAGCTGCTGGGTCAGGTTTGAGAAGAGTATATAAAACTTTCAAGACTGTGGAACTTCATACATCTTATCTGTCTTTTTAGGGCAGCTGGCTATCAGGAAAATTATCCTCAATGACACACACATCCTCCAAAGCTGACAGAACTGGACTAACAGCTGAAGGCTCTGTAAATTCCTTCTGCAACAGCTAATAGTATTTTCTGAGAGACTGACGATCCTCACTGTTCTCCCACTGAAAACACTGGCACATTCTGGAAACAGTCCCAGAGAAAAAGAAACCCACCACAGGAGAATTAGCAACAGGTCTCTTCAGAGTCCAATCAGAAATCTGAGAGGAAAACAACGCATCTGTCCCTTCATCTTCCAGTCTACATTCAGTATCTTAAATCATTTCAGGAAAAGGGGTATTCCTCTTTCTTTTACCAGAAACCACCATACAAGGATTGATCGTCTGAATTAAACCTTGAGCCAGACCCAAAAAATATTCTCTAAGGAAATTTGAGGAGTAGTAGATAACATGTTAATTTTTCTTTTTCTTTCTGACAAAAAATGGAGTCAACAGTGTCATTAATGGCATCAGCAGCTTCCCCTAAGGATACATTCTGACAAAACAGGGAAGACTTCCCTGCTCCCTCTCCCAGGAGAGCAACAGTGCCTCACCCTTGCCCACTAAATGGATCCTGGCAGTCAAAGGACGTGGCTAATCCCCAGTCCATAGTGACTGTTAAGTGCAACACCAGAGGGATCCGAGGTAAAAGATGAGTGGTCAGAGAAAAAAAAATGGCCACAGCAGAATGACCCATCAATTCCTAGCCTGCTGTCATGGCAAATGGTATTTGCTCGACACTTTCTGTAATTGGAGAAAGGACCACATGCTGGACAGGTAGTGTGTTCCATGGTCAAGCCAAAAATGGTGCCTCTTTCCTGGGGAAAACAAGCAGCAAAAGCCAATAAAAAATTAAATCTTTAAAGTCACTTTTTCACATCAAACAGTAAAAAGCACTTCAAAACACTTTGTTAGTCTCAAAACATAAAATAAACACATTTTTGCCACAGAAAAAATGATTTTCAATTACTTTAAACAACTTTTAAAATTAAAGGAAAAATGCGCGCTCTCATTTTCAAAGGCAGTACAGTCTTGTGACAGCTTGTTAAAACACAGGCTTCTACGTTAAAAATAACTTTCCTAACAGGAAAGTATTAATAAACAAATATTTTTTAAAATGAAAAGTTTCCCCCAAGGGAATTTATCTGCCCTGTAAAGGGACAGCATGAGTTAACCATCGATTCTCGAAAGCATCAGAGGAGCATACTCTTTAGCATCAGAAAAGCTCTGAAGGGCTTGGTGCTCAAACCCGTTTTTTTTGGTCAGCTCAGCTCAAGCTGACTTATGATTTGGATGTGTGGAAGGTGCCCTGAAGCTTTTGAAGCCGTCTGGGCTGTTGCATTTTATGCAGGATATAATCCATACAACTAAGGCTACTGCAGCTGTGATCAATATGGTAAATATCATATAAAACACACTTTTAAGAAACTGCATGAAGAAGTATTCTAAGTAAAAAAAATGAAGAATAGATGCAATATATGGACAGGGAGATGGGAAGTACAGGTACAATGGAAAATGAGCAAAGGGAATATCACATCTACTAGAAAATCTAATCCTTAAAAAATCTAAGAAGTACTGTAACAGACATGACACCATTAATAAAATGTTTCAAAGGTACAAGTGGAGGCTATTAATTGTGATAAAAGAAGGTGTATAACGTTCGGGAAACAAGGACAATTTTGATGGCAATAAAAGCCACATTGTGAAAACGAAAAATATTTTTTCAAAAAATACTAAAAACTCAAGAAAATGGGTATGATCAATAAGGGAAGAAAGAACTACTATAACTTGAAAATGAAGGAGAAAGGGGAGAAGACAAGAAGGCAACGACAATGGACATTGATTAAAGCAATAAAAAAGATGAACAAAATAAAAATGATAGTAAAAATAAAGTGGAACCAATGACTGTAGAAAATAGATAAAATGTGTTGTAAGGACAAGGAGAAACATACTGAGAGACGAGGATGGTGGAGAAAAAGAAATAAAAGGAATTCATAACATGGTGGGGTGGTAGGAAATGGAAAACAAACAAAAATGATACATTTAAAAGGAAAAAAGAAGAAATACAAAATAGCAAAAATACTCTTCCTTAATTGAAATAGTATTAATAGTGGAAGTAGACAAAAGTATATATTAGACTGCATTAAAGAGTATCACACAGGTCAAGTGTACTTGCAAGACACTGTTTGGAGGCATGGGAGGAAACCAAGAATGATGAGCAGACAATAAGGAAAACATTTATTTTCGGAAAGAATAATATTCCAGTGTTTTGTACTGAATAAAAATGTATGGATGTCTGAGTTATAGTTATATAGTGTAGAATAACAGATGAGTGCCGAGTCCTAGATGTGAAATGCTAGGGATAAGGAAATAAACACATTAGGACTGTAGTAATATATATATATATATATATATATATATATATATATATATATATATATATATATATATACACACACACACACACACACACACACACACACACACTAGTGGATATGAATAAAAAAGAATGCACTTTAACAAAAAAGTTACAAAAAATAGGTGTAAAAAAGAACACATTATAATGCAATTGACTTCAGCTGTAATAGGATTAAAAAATAAGGCTGTCAACAAAATGATAGAATTAATGCAAGCCAAGGGACTCAAGTTTATGTCACACAGAAAGAGACATACTGTAGAAGGAAGGTATAGAGACAAATAGATTTTGTAAGAAAGACTTCAGTTTTGAGGGAATACAAAAGTTTCAGATGGAATCTTCATATCATGTAACATTAACTGAATGGTAGAACAGCAGAAGAACAAGGATAAAAAAGGACTGCTTAATTTAAGTACAAAAGTAATGGAAGAGAGTAATTAAACACATAAAAGAAAGAGTAGAAATGAGAATGGTTTATAAGTGAGTGACTTTCAAATGGGAAAAAATTAAAGGGAGAGCATACATATATTAAGATGGAGACTGACGGTAAACAAGAGAAAGGGAAGATAATAGAAGTAATAGATAAGTTAGGGAAAGAGCAGATCAACGCTTTACTAGTAAAAATGACAAAGAATGAGAAGCAGTATATGACAGAGATGTTGGGAAAAGGAGGATGAATTCTAATAGAAAGACCAAAGGCTGACATATATAGAGCAATATTTGAATGAAAAAAATGCATAGGATGAAAAAGTAGTTGGTGAAAAGAGAAAGTGGGTGTCAAGGGCTAACTAATGTTTGTTTTATTTATTTACCTGCTTGCTTACTTACCTAGCATTTGCTAATCAAGTTTGCACACTGGTCAAAAGACCTCTTTCATGCATGGCCCAATTCATGAAAGCAAACTATTAAAGACAACAAAGACCAAAACAATACATATTACAATACAGCATCAGTTTGCATTATGCAGGGAATAATTATAAAAAAGAATGAGATCCATTAACTACTACTCTGTACATATAAAGACATAAGCGAATATTATGTGCAGGTTATATAACAAAATCACGACTGATCTTAAACTGGATGAAACCATTAATAAAAATATTTACATAAAGCTAGATATTGAACTCTTCTAACAGTAATAAATATTGAAATTTACCATTTTACAAAAGTACATGGATAGCACCACGAATGCCACACAAGCATATATGCCTAAATATAACCATCTTCTAATAAGTATAATGTATGAACATGTTAATAACATTAAGTATAATACAGTGAATGAGTTAAGTATATACTAGTTAGTGTTCGGTAAATGTGTAGGAAAGAAAAGAGAAAATGTAATTTGCACAAGACAAACTGTTTTTAAAAAGGATGAATACAGTGTTGTCTTCTGTACAGTTTCGTCAATAAGCATTGTTCCTAAATTTCAAGTAGTACAGTGCAACCTGAATGCAAAGTGACACATTAAGCTCTAGAGAGCCTGATGGAAGAAGCCTGTACTTAACAAGGCTTAGAGAAACAGGTAAACCTGGTTGCCATAAGGAGACCTTTTAGAAGTGTTATACATTTCTGCAAGAAACTGGTATCCCTGACAATACCTACAGAAGTGTTCCAGAGGGCTGGAGCAATTTTTGCAGTGTTTGCAGCTTTGTGAGGTATTTTACATATTAGGAGAGAAATTAGGATGTCTTTGAAAAAATATTACACTAGATCAGAAACTGACAGAACAACGTACAAGTTTAATGAGTGGTGAGTAAGAAGGGTAAAAGATAGGAGAGAGATGTATGAGGGTACTATAAACTTCATAAAAAAACAGATATAATAATAAAGATGCAGGAAAGTACAAGGCCATCTGCACTGCTAACTACTGGTTTGTAAAATCCTGGAACACATAACAAGTATGTAAGATTTAAGAATTACTTTGAAGATAAAGCAGGAGGTATAGGGAAATGCAAAGATGTTAGACATTATGAAGAAACTAAAATGCACAAAGAAGAGTTTCTAGTAAAGGTCACAGAGAAAGAACATGACTGTTTGCAAAATAAGGAATTTAACGAAGAAACAAATGCAAATAGATGCACTACATTTCATCAGCAGAAATAAAAATGGCAAAAGTAATGGTAAAATTTGTTACAGAAAGCAGTGTATTCTAAATAAGGGAGAAAAGATAAGCAGACCTGTTCACTCAGACTGTTTGCCAGGGTGTTACATGCACAGTACAATTAAAAGCCTCGAAGAGAAAGTAGGTGGGAATCAGGTGGTGTATAAAAATGTATGGATACTCAAAGTTATTACATCTGCAGATGTCATAACAGCCAGCACAAAACTCGAAATCAAACACAGGTTGAAGTGTACAATGAAAGAAGACGAAGTTTTGATAAATGTATATTTGAAATAAAAGTAAGAGATAAGGGAAGTAGTAACTGCAGCAGTTCCAGATGGGAAAATGTAGTACAGGTTTAGGGGTAGATTCAGGAGAGAAAGGCCCAAATACTGACGGACAGAGAAAAACACTTAAAACTAAACCAAAAATGGAAATATGACAAGTTATTATACTGTATATACAGTGGATATAAAAAGTGTACACACCCCTGTTAAAATGTCAGGTTTTTGTGGTATAAAAAATGAGACCACAATAAATCATTTCAAAACTTTCCCCACCTTTAATGTGACATACAACCTGTACAATTCAATTGAAAAAGAAATCTGTTAGAGGAAGAAAAAATAAATAAATAAAAAAACGTACAATATTCTGGTTGCATAAGTGTGCAAACCCTTAAACTAATACTTTGTTTGGGGGGGGCGATCGGGGGGAACCTTCCCCTTTCTCCAAATCAGTGTCTTCGGTGAGGGACTCTGGCGGGGAGTCCAAGTGCCTCCTCTTACATGTCCATTTATGGGGAACCTCCTCGGTGGGACTCTCTGGAAAGGACTCACAAATTTCCTGCTGCTCCCTCAGGGGAGCTTCCTGAGGCAAAGTGGGCACAGGCTGTCCCTGAGATGGCAGGATGGTTGGGGCCATACCTAAAGACTCTGAAACCGAAGGTCGGATTGGAAAAGGAATGATTGGAGTAAATAAGGACTGTCAGTTCCCCGCTCTGGAGGGTAAGGAGGCAGGCAAGACTCCCAGCTGAATTTGGGTATGGATGAACTTCCACATCATCCTATCCATCTCTGCTTCACTAAGGCTTTGGGTCGACTGGAAGGAAGAGGCCACCGACACCGGTCTGGAGTGCAGATGAGGGGAGACCCGAACAGGAGACCGGATCCAGGACTCCTTCGACTCAGGAAGGAGACAGGTGCATTATGGGTAAGGGGAGGAGCTTGGAGCTTGGATCAGAAGCTGGATATACAGCCATGTCGTATCTGATATGGATCTGCAACCCACAGGTTGAAGATCAATCAATGGGAATACATTGCCACTGACAAACTCTCATGGACTCCAGGCAAACAGGGTGTGAACGTGTTCCCCCTTGTTTGTTGATGTACCATACCACTGACATATTGTCAGTCTGGATGGCTATAAGACCCTTGTTAGGTAGTCCTGAAAAGCCTGCAATGCAAGGAAGACTGCTGTCATCTCCAATATGTGAAGACTGACCTCTACAGGTGACAAAGTACCTTGAACCACCTTCCCCTCAAAATGCTCCCCCATCCTAAAAGGAAAGTGTCCATGATTACTGTGGTCTGGGAAATGGTGGACAAACAGGTTCTCCGCTCTAACTGACAGAGGGGTTATCCTCCACTTTATATGTTGTCTGCAGGGTGGAGTGAGATGAATTCTGGCATGGAGGGCTTGAAGACGCTGTGACTAATGGACTGACAGAGTTCACTGTAACACTCTCATGTGGTATCTCCGTAGTGGAACTAAACTGATGGTAGAGGTCATTAGACTTAAATGGAGAATTATGTTGCCTGATGAGGATGCTGAATTACCTGCGAATCCAACTGTCTTAAGGAGCGCACTCTTGCTTCAGGGAGTTTGGCAATGTGTAGAACTGTACTGAGATGACAACCTATAAATTCTATCTATTGAGTGGGAAACGGTTGGTTCTTCACTGTGATCCCTGACAGGTCTGCAAGACATAGTAGTAGTGTTTGTTGTTGTAGCAACAGATCCATGGAATTAGCAGTTAGAAGCCAATCATCTAAAAATGGGAAGACCTGGATCCTTTTCAGTCACAGATGAGCTGCTACCATCATCGTAACATAGATGAACACCAGAGGGCCTGTGAAGAGACCGAATGGCAGTGCTATGAACTGAAAATGATTAGCTTCCAGCTGGAAACAGAGAAATCTCCTGGACTGCCTCTGTGTCTTTATATGATCCAATCATGCTTCCTCAACAGAGGTAGTAAGGATTGTACTGTGACCATCTGGAACTTCATTTGTCTCACAGACAGATTGAGGTGAACTATATTGGTCTGAGATCTCCTGTCTTCTTTGGAACTCGGGATTCTAACTGGTCTGAAGAGACCCACTGAAGGACTCTAATCTAGCAACTTTGAAACTTCTGTTGCTATAGATTCCGGCTGATCAGCTGGGATGTTGGAAATCTTTAATCTTTTCTATGTAGGATATAAAAAAAGAATAGTATAGATTCCAATGGTCTTCTTTAACATCCAGGAATAAGAAGTAAAGTTTTGCCAGGTTTGTGGGTGTAAGGTTAAGCACCTCCCTCTGCCTGCCTCCAGACAGCAGCAGTTGGGTAACCCCTCAGGGGCGGTCCCAGGGTTTCTCAGTGAAGAGTTCATGGAAACCTTGATTATGCAGTCCACTTCTGCGTCTAGGACGATGTCCATTTGAATTGCACCCCCCGCCCCGCATCAGGGAAGGTCTATCCTAGAGGTGTCACGGTGAAAACCCTGCGATTTTCTGAACCACATTTTATCACCCCTTTGACTTCTGGAACAGGATCTTTGCAGGACAGAGAATAATCTCTAACAACATTTGGTTCGAACAGTGTGGCACCATCAGAGGCTGCATTAATAAAGGAAGCCTTGAAGCTTTTCCTTGAAATCGTACAGCTGCATCCAGGCATGGTGACGCATGGTAATGCGTGTGCCAGCTGCTCTTGCTGTACAGTTTGCTGCATTTGATAGGAGGCACACGGCCACATTAGAGGTGAATTGTAGGGTAGGCATTGGGTCTACATTGTTTTTTAAACATCTGAAGGCAACTTACCCCAGAGGGACTTGGGAATCTCTTTAATAAAGTCCCTCTGAAAACAAGTTACGTGTGCAAGGTAGTTCAGCGCTTTGAGTGCAAAGATCATTGAAGCATATGCTCATTTCCTTAATCTGTCTAATGCCTTGACTATCTGTTAGTGGGATGGACAGAAGAACTCGCCTCAGACAGTTCACTCTTTGTGGCTACTGCTACTACTATGGCATCTACTGGGAATCCTCTCATCCAGCGCTTTCTTTCAGGGTTAATAAAATCCTGTTGGTTTTTTTGTCCTTCCATGCTCTCTGTGCCATAAGATATATGAGGGCATTTGAAGGGGAAACCGCCCTGGACTCAGATGAACCAGTCCCAAAAGCCAAGAAACAAGATTAATCATAGGAAGGGGTTTCAGTGGACCAACCCTACTTCTGCTTTATCAATTCCAGGACGTCTCCAAATGTGGCATCTTCCAAAGGGTATATGGGGATCCTTTGGCCTCATCCAAATCTGTGTCTTCAAGGACCAACTCAAGAAAGAAGTCTATGTGCTTCCATTTACATGTCTGTTTCCTCATAACATGCCTCCGGATTGTAGTGGAGATAAGTTGGAATCAGACTGGGAACTCAAGTGCCAAGTTGTCTAGAAGCTTCCCTGTCGATCTGAATGAGAAGTATGAGGAACAGGTTCCACTGGGTGTCGGGACGGATCCAAACTCAGTGCACTTGGGTAGCTGCCTTCTTGGACCAGCTAAAGCTCTTTCCACAGCCTCAAAATAAGACAACTCAAGTGGAGCCAAGGAAGCCCTCCCTCTGTCAAAGGACTCCGAAAGACTCCCTGGTACAATTGCGGTCAGCCCCAAGGAAGACCTTGTACCTGAGCTGTTGAGTACCAAAGCCCTGAGAGGAAGAGATGCTTCTGAGAACACAAGGGTAGACTCTACCACCGGGACACCAACACGTTGCAAAAGAGCCTCAAGTTCATTCTTTTTTTTTGTTAAGACCCCTAGCATTGAGAAGAGCCACATTAAAGTGTGCCAAATTAAAGTTTACTAGGCTGGAATGGATGGACTCTGCCTTAAAAAGGCACTATAGGGATAGCAAAGTTTTTGTGCATTTATACATTCAAGTTCCTGGATATCTGCTTGTGAGTACATTGCTGCAGGTGATTATTTCTTCAGTTTATTGATTCCCTTGGTTCTGAGTTTGTTGGATACTGAATCACTGTGAGGTAGCAGTAAACAATTTTCAGTAAACACGAGGCAGTTACTACACTAGCTCAAAATACCTAATGCTATCAGGCTGGCTACAGAAGGGGAAACTGCTGACTGACATCCCATACTCTCCAATACAGATGAAGGCTAAAGGATAGGATAAGTGTAGGATAACTGACTGGGCTGGTAAAAGGTGATAATCAAGGATATGACTAAAGGATAAAGGAATGAGCTGTGACTGCTGTACTAGCCACAATGTGCAAAGAAGAATTTGTAAAGTGGCAGAGTATGTGGAGTCAATAAGGGAATAAGTAGCAGCAGCAAATTAAAGTAAACAGAATTACCTAATAGGCTAATGTGATTTCTACCAAGCCAGGAAAAGCAATGAACAATGGGTCTAACTCCATGGATACTGCTGCATTGTTAATAGCTGCAGATAATGTGAATGAATAGCTTCAATTGCAGCAACAGTACAGCAGTCAAGTAATAAAGGTATATCACAAAGGTAACCTGTATTCTCTACTGTGGTACTGTAGAGCAGTAGCTTCTAATACCGTAACACTATAGTAATTAGAACAAACAGAACTGCAACAATGCAATTAATCAAAAAATGCAGTCAGTTACTGAGACAAGTAAATTTGTTTTTATAAACCTAGCATAAACAGACAACACTGCAGTATTATCCTAAATAATGCCACTTGTGACAATACCAAAACAACAAGACACAATTGTTTCTTTCGGCTTTTCCCGGTTAGGGGTCGCCACAGTGGAACTCCGGTCCGCTAATGATTGGTAGTAGATTTTTACGTACTGGCTTGCCGGGCCTAACGCATAACCTTCAACGAAGGAACGCCCATTCATGCATGTCGCCACACAGAAGACGCTCTAACTGAGAATCGAACAGGCAACGTCTAACTGTGAGGCGACAACACTACCGCAGCATCACCACCGCTAGTAAAACAACAAGACACAATTGTGCAGTAATATTTTAACTTAATACCACTACAGTCAGTGAATCAAAACTGAACAGCACTACAATACCAACAAGGAGAAGTGCAAAGCCATTTAAACCCACCACCACAAATGCAGAATAAAAGTGCTAATTTAAACAATGTGTTCATGAGAAGTGCAGTTAGTTAATTACTAACAATCTAGTTCCCTGAATGAAATAAGGCAGTATAAAAATATTAAGAAAATCCAAAGAATTTCTTATCTGTGAAGGTGTTTGCAGAGGCAGTCAGTCTACTTCTGTACAGTGCAGTATCTGTATTTTAGTAGTAGTAGTAGTACAAATGTTCAATATCGATGGCAGGCTCAAGGACTTCTATGTCATTTCAGGGAGAGTCACTGCAAACCAATCTGAGATCCTATGCGTTGGTGAGTAACAAGCCACATCTTATAAAATATAACAACGAAGAAAAAATCCACTGTATATATTGTCAAACATATGCATGTGTGCTTACAGAAGAGACAACCATATTTGTTTATACAAACTACACCCCTCCCTTGAGGAAGTCACCTAGCTCTTTGCCATGTAGGGTAGCTCCTCCATTTACTAGTCCTTTCCTGTGCTCATCCAACTAATAGTTGGATAATTGCCTTTACTATAGTTTTTATTAAGTAGATAAAGCCACTAAAACAGTGCAAACTGAGAATACTTCGGTTAAGTTCCACCTTCTATATGATACATAACACAGATAAAGCCTGTGAGAGTCAAACTAAGCACTACAACAGAATACAGCTGAATGCCTGAATTCACTTCACTATACTGCCATCACCAAGAACTCAGTTAAAAAAAAATGTGACTAATCAGCAGGAAGTTTAAAGGGAAGTGCCACCACTACTCTAATCTGCACCAGTGACAGCTCTCAGTCTTAATATCTTCAAGCATTGTATACTTCAGTTATAAACAGAATTCCTTGATATAAACCTGAAATGCTGTAAACATGAATCCAAAAACTATGGTTGCAAAAACAGGCCTGCCACATGCAAATCTTCAAAAACAGACTTTTAATGGGTGCACCCAGCTAAATTTCTCTATACTCATTAACAGGAGTTCTGCCCTCCAGGCCACAACAGCATTTCCTGTGCCCGAGTTACTCTGTATACTCCCCTTTCATAAACTCAGACCTTGTCAACACTCCCAATCAAAACGGGAAACTTTCCAAAAACAGATTTATGAATCAGACTGTATGAAATTTTGATTGTAAGTTTACTTTCCATATGGCTTAATTTTCTAATTACATGTATGTTGGTAAAAAGATCACATCTGCAAGTGCAATCCAAGAAGATGGATGGGATTGGGATCCATATGAAGAAATTGTGTCTGAGATTTTTGGACAAGTTCTGCATCAAAGACCTGCTAGAGGACTCTGCTTAATGAACGTGGATCAAAGCTACAGCAGTAGCACAGCTAGGGAAGGATGAAGAAGGCGGCAGCTGACTCAAATGCAAGTTGTTAAAGAATACAATTGGCCCTCACAAGAGCTGCCGAGTGCAAAAAAGCATTCCATTTAAGCAGTCATGGGCGATACCATGGCTGCATTAATGAATATCTTTAGATGTTAGAAATTTCAGTGAAGAGCCAATAGAAATTAGTTGCTACAATTCTGCAGATCTTTTTGCTCCTTGTAAGTTGGGAGGGATTCCAGTCTGAGAAGTGCCATGATGTTAAAGCCTGTAACAGCTTTAAGCTATATAACTTTATAAACAAATGCTAGGACCAAGCAGCCACAGTATAGTTACCTGCCAACAGTCTATGCTTGTGGACTTTCCTTTTATCATACAAGGTGGAGAATGACAGGTCGATAGCTTGGTGACAGAAAATACAGTCAGTAAACCACTAGAGACTGCCTTATTGACTGCTGATTTTCTTTACTTATCTCTAGACGAAAAAAGATGTAGTGTGGCTTACAAAAATCATTCAGTCACTTGATATAAAACCAGAGTTCAAATATTTGAGGAGTCACAACATTTATATTGCTCAGTACCACTGTAAAAAAAGACTAAGTACACATCATTTCAAATAATTTCAAACACAATCTGCAAGCATCTGCATGACTAAGTGAGGATTACCCCTCAAATATACTGTTACAAATGTGTTAAGAGAAAAAGTTTTAAAACATAGTTATTTGTCTTTTTCCTGTTCTTGCAAAATGAACATGTTATTTGTTGGGATATGCCTATCAAAGATGGGCCTCATCTGTGAACAAAATGCAGCATTGCTTATGAACCTGAATAACTGTTTTCTGCATTTCAGAATAAAGAGATTTGGTTATAGCTTGGTGAAGCCTGGGATAAGGACGCACGGCCGAGTAAGAGTTAATTTACTGAAGCAGGCTGTGTGTCCTGGAAAATTTGAGCTACCATTGTTGAACTGAACATTCTGTACTTCTTGAACATTCTGTACTAACTGTTGGTTTGAGGTGATTTGTGATAAACATGTTTATCCTATATGTTTTTCATAGCCAACTGTCAACGGTCAGAAATGTAACAAAAAGTTGTTTTGCTTGCAGTATAAAAGTTGATGTCAGTAAACAAGTTGACCAGAGGAGATCATCTTGGCCAACATGCTGTGTAATCTGGTTAGCTGCTAATAAAGAAGTTTTTCATCACCTGAGGCAGATGCGACTCGTTTGAATTTTTCTTCTGACATTTTGGTCCTTCGGACAGGAAACCTCTACGAAGATACGGATCAGACCGACAGAGAGACCGAAAAACCTGTGCAGGTGAGGGTTTCTCATCTTAAGATTCCCTCGACTGAAAGCCCCCCGACTGATTTGTCGTTGAAAGGAGGCCGGCCGCTCTCTGATCCCTATCTGAGGGACGGTTTCTGAACCAAAAGGGGAAATGGAGTCTCATCTGGTTCAGGTAGGATGAAAAATAAATTTTCTTTTAATTTGATTTAACCTTGTCGACAAGGGTTTTATTTTTAGTTAAGGGTGGGTAGGATTACTTGTTAAGATTCTTTTGTTAGGATCACCCGTTAAGATAGCCCCATTTTATAATAAGCCCTGTAAAATAACTTTGATACAGTCCTAAAATAAGAAATCTAGGGGAAACACGGGTTCGAGTTGCTGCAAGTGTGAGAGTGATGCCTGTTTAAATGTTGATGCTAAGTATATGAAAGGTTTAAACAAAAATAATGTTAATTTTTTGAAAAAGTGGAAGTCCAGATATGATTTTGATGGTACACTGAATAAGAATGCCTGTGCAAAATTGGTTAGAGATTTGAAAAGAGATGCGGGAACTAGAACTAAAAAGCAAAGACAATTGGGATTTCCCCAAGCACAAAAATGGTTAGAAGAAGCAAATAAAGAAAAACAATGCCAGGAAAAAGAAAAAAATAAATCAAAAGGGATCACTGGTGCCAAGTGGAAAAGTAGCTTTATTTTTAGATAAGGAGGATGAGCACACAGTTTGTGCGGTACAAAGGCAGGCAACTGCCCCACCGTATGGGGAAATTGCTGCTGCCGTACCGGCGGAACCTCCTCAATATCAGTCTGAAGATGTGGGATCTGTACAGCAGGGTGGGTTATTGGCTGCTCAAGGAAGCGTTGTGACCCCTCCAATTTACCCGCAAATTCCCGTAGTACCCAAGGTTGCTTTGCAACAGGTAGACCAACCTATGCAGTTAAGGTCAGGACCAGCAGGGCAAGGATGTTGGGCCATCAAACTTTCTGACCACTCAGAAGCTCTTCCCTTAATACAAGTTGCAAACCCACAACCAGGGGATGTTGGACAAGAGCCAACTATTTTAGTTTATCGTCCCTGGGCTAGAGGGGATATAAAACGAGCTACTGATGATATTCCTCATCCCAAGGTTAATTTTCAAAAGTTTTCTGAGGACATAGTTGGTATGCGTTTAAGTTATCATCTAAATGGTTTAGAAGTAGAACAAGTAGTGCGACAAATCCTGGGTCCAGATTGGCACTTAGTTTGTGGTACTTGGACATGTAAGGCAGATGACGGCACTACATTAAAGCATAATTCTGGGGTGTTAGACACGCGAGTCACTGATCTGTTAAAGAGAATTTCTGATAAGTGGTGTCCAAGAGCAGATTGGACAGTAATAAATCAGTGCATCCAAAATGATGATGAATCTGTAGATCACTATATTGTAAGATTGACAGAAGTGTTCAATAACCATTGTGGAATGATGATTCCGCAGGATCAGACCAATGATAGTCCGTATGAACAGCAATTGAAAAATGCTTTTCTTAAGGGTTGTAGGGTTCCGATAAGTAGTTTTATAACTAAGCATATGGTAGATCATAGAACATGTAGACTGCAACCTTTGTTTGAATATGCACGGCATGCTGAGCGACATTTCAATGTAAAAAGAAAAAAGAAAGTACAAGTGTTAGCAGTAGGGGATGATGGTGGTATATTCTTGGTACAGGACCAAAGGGGGCAAGGGCGCCGTGGTGGCGTAAAAAAAGTGGGGGCCCGAAATGGGACACGTTAAATAAACCGGGTGGACATTCAGAGGAATATGAGGGGAGGTTAAAACGTGGAGAATGTTTTAAATGCGGTAGACGTGGGCACTTTGCTGCCGACTGTGAAGAGTGGCAACATCCCCCACAGCTTACGAACAAGGGCTCCGCAAGACTATATGATTGTAAAGGAAGGCACCAAATTCATTATTGTGATTATTATAGAGAAGAAGAAAGTGAGAATGATTGTGATGATGATGAGGCAGACACTCTCTGCGATGAATGTCAGAACACTCAGAAGGAAGGGCGGGATTGTGACTGTGAAGTCATAAACCTGGCAAATTTGGGTATTGCTATGCATCTAGATCAAAAACCCATGATAGAGTTTTTGGTTGAGGGACAGAAAGTGGAGTTTTTATGTGATTCAGGTGCAGTGCGTACACTTTTGGGTCCAGCAGTTCTGCCCGTGAACTGCGAGACGGACGAGTTTGTCCTTGTGAAAGCGGCAAACGGGAAAATCTATAAGGAACCACTGTCTCATCCTCTATTGTTCACAGATCCGCAAACAAACCAAACTGTTAGGTGTAGGGTAATTATATCGAAGGTTTGTCCAGTTAATTTGCTGGGAAGAGATTTGATGCATTTGTTTGGAATAGCGGCAATTCCCACACCTAAAGGCATTGAGGCGAAAAGGTTAGCAGATGGCTTGGTGGTACAGGGAGTACAAGACTTGTTTTACTGGTATAGCCAGGACTTGATTTCAAATGGGCCGGGGAGGGTTGATACAGATTTGATCAACCTAAGTAAATCTAGGAGCGGGTCACCGCAAGGATAATTTTGAATGATATGTTTTGGGATACGCAAGGTAATACAGTAGTGACCTGTACTTTGACTAAGGAAATGAGTTCTTTATATCGCTCAGGTTATAGCCCACATATTTCAATTACTAAAGCGGTGGGGACACATTGGGTAGATTTGGCGAAAAAGGTAACAAATTGGGACACGATGTCCAAAAGTCAGTTGAAAGATCAACAGATCCAGGTACAAAGATTAAATTGGGTGACTTGGGCACAACCAAGTGTGCACTTCAGGGATGACAAAACAGAAATGGCATGACAAATCCTCCTAACTCAAGAGGAAGATAGTGCGTTAAGTACCTTACCTGTAGATTTATGGTCAAAAGGTAAAGGGGATGTAGGACTGATGAAAACAGCAGGTGAAGTTTGTATAACTCCAAAGTCAGGTTTTAGACCTCGTAAATACCAATACCCGCTAAGTAAACAAGCAGAGGAAGGAATTAAGTCAGTTATTGAGCAGCTAAAACAGGTAGGAATTCTTGTTGAATGCCCAGATTCGCCCTGCAATACTCCGTTGTTTCCTGTAAAGAAACCGGATGGGTCATGGAGGTTGGTTCAGGATTTGCAAGCAGTTAAATCGGCTGTGATCCCAAGAGCACCGGTGGTCCCTGACCCCTATACATTACTTAATGATTTACTACCTCAGCACAGATATTTTTCTGTCACAGATATAAACAATGCTTTTTTCTCCATACCACTACATAAGGAGAGTAGATTTTGGTTTGCATTCACTTATCAAGGTAAAAGATACACCTACACCAGATTGCCACAGGGTTATTGTGAGAGTCCGACAATATTCGCACAAGAAATGGCTGCGAATTTAGCTCAGTTTGCTCCCTCAGAGGGAAGCCAGGTTCTGTTGTATGTAGATGATATTTTGTTGGCCTCACCCACGCAGGAAGGTTGTAAAAGGGATACCCTTGCCCTACTTAGTTTTTTAGCTGAGCAAGGGCATAAGGTAAATAAAGAAAAGTTACAATTGTGGAAAGCACAAGTAAAGTACTTGTGTTATTTAATTTCGCAGGCAGGTAGACAATTGGAGAACAAAAGAAAACAAGCAATTCTTGAGGCACCTATGCCTACGACTAAGCAGGAGATGATGTCCTTTTTAGGTGTGACTAATTTTTGTAGAAGTTGGATCCCTAACTATGCTGAGGAAGTAGGGCCATTGACCGCACTAATCTATGACACTCCCATGGCAGCTAAAAATGATATACAGTGGACAAATACGGCAATACAGGCATTTAATAGAATTAAGCAATTGATAGTAGGATCCTCTGTTTTGGGTTTTCCGAACTATTCTAAGCCGTTTATACAAATGGTTGATTGTAAGGGGGGATATATGACTTTGGTTCTGGTACAAGTACATGGGAATAAACAGAGACCGATAGCTTTCTACTCCTCCAGATTAGATCATGTTGCAAGGGCATTGCCGCATTGTGTTCAAGCTGTAGTGGCAGCCGCCATGGCAGTACAAGCCTCAGCATCATTAGTTTTGTTTTACCCATTACAATTGCGGGTTCCACATTCAGTTGCTACTATACTTTTGCAAGATAAGATAACCTTTTTTATCTCCTAGTCGACATTTGTCATGTATGACAGTGCTGCTGACACAGCCTCATATGACCATAGAAAGATGTACTACTCTTAATCCGGCGACACTTTTGCCGACTCCAGAAGAAGGTACTCCACACGTTTGTTTAGAGAGCATTCATGACAAAGTACTTCCCCGACCAGATTTAACGGATATTCCGTTGATAGATTCTGATCTCGTTTTGTTTGTAGATGGATCAGCAAAGAAGGACACTGTAGGAAAAACACTAGTAGGGTAAGCAGTCACCACAGAAACTGAAGTTTTGGAGGCAAAAAGATTGTCAAACATTTATTCTGCACAAGCAGCTGAGTTGGTGGCTTTGACTCGAGCTTGTACCTTAGGGGAGGGTAAAAAAGTGACAATTTATACAGATAGTCAATATGCTTTCTCCACTGTACATGTTTTCGCTCAACAATGGAAGAATAGGGGAATGGTTACTGCGACAGGCAAACCAATAAATCACAGAGATTTAATTTTACAGTTGTTAGATGCAGTGCAACTACCACTTCAGATAGCGATATGTAAATGTTCCGCACATACCAACAGAAAAGATCCTGTCTCCAGGGGAAATGCACTTGCTGATATGGCTGCAAAAAAGGCAGCTTAAGAAAATGATTTGCTTTTGCATGACAATGATTTAGAGCCGGACACCTCTTAGACTTAGAGACACTAAAAGTAATGCAAACATTGACAACACAGAAGGAAAAATGTCGTTGGGTAAAATATGGTATCACTCAACAGGATGGGTTGTATAGGGCATCAGATGGCAAAATGGTATTACCCTCAAACCTTTTTAGGTATGCGGCATTGGTTAGCCATGGACCTGCCCATGTAGGAGTACAAACAATGATTCAAATAGTGTCTAAGGTGTTTTGGTGTAAGGGGTTTTCAACTTATGCAAAGCAATTCTGTTTATCTTGTTTATTATGTGCAAAGTATCATGCTCAGGGGGGAGTTAAAAAGTCTCAGCAGGCATTTCCCACCCCTCCTTATCCATTCCACACACTCTGTATGGACTTTATTGAATTGACACCCTCAGAGGGAAACAGGTTCTGTTTAGTCATTATTGATGCTTTTTCTAAATAGGTAGAAGCTTTTCCAGTAAAGCACCTGAATGCACAAACAGTAGCAAAGCTTTTGACTACAGAAATAATTCCCCGATTTGGTTTACCAAGACGCATTTACAGTGATAATGGGTCTCATTTTGTTAACCAGATTGTTCAGAAGTTGGGTCAAGTGTTTCAAATTGATCTTAAATATCATTATGCTTACCATCCCCAATCAGCTGGACTGGTGGAAAGACACAACGGTGTCTTGAAGAGTAAGCTCCGCAAACTGATGGCAGAAACACATAGATCATGGACTGCGTGCCTTCCTTTGGCACTCCTGTATATGCAAATCTCACCTTCCTACAAAGGACTTACACCTTTTGTTTGGGAGACCATATTACGTCCCGCAGTGGCAAGGATTGTTGCCAGCGGAACGTGAGGGGGGTGAGGATCTAGCGGATTATATGAAGAAGCTACTAAATGTCAAATCTCTTGTAACCAATGACTCCTTTGCAGATTCCAGAGGTGAAGCCTTGTTAAGCGTGGCACCCGGGGACTGGGTGTGGATCCGAATTGTGAAGAGAAAGAATTGGTCATCCCCCAGGTGGGAAGGCCCATACCAAGTACTAATCTCGACACCTACGGCTGTAAAGACCGCTGAGAGGACTTTGTGGATTCATATCACCCACTGTAAAAAACTCAAGGCTCTTCCTTCTGCCATTGATATTGGTCAAACTCCACCGGACCTCTGAGCGCAAAGTCTGGCTTCAAAGGGGGATTAGCCCAATAGGGGTTAGTTCGTCTCAAACCCAGTGAAGAAACCAACGGTGCGAGGTAGTCCTTAGGGAGAATGACCATGTTCAACTGGTACTTGAACTGTCGCATGATGATGATTTTGGTGGCGAAAGTAAATATGTCCATACGAGAAGGAACAGTTGCAAGAGAAAAAGGAATGGTGGTGCTACAAGCGCAAACAGGTGTTACTACTGTGTTTAAGGTGAAACTTTGTGAAGGAATTTTGGACTGTTCTAAATGGAACAATAATAATTTCTTGACTCGTGCAAAATACTTGTGCAATAGAGATTGTACATTCTGGTCAAATGTTTGGTGGTCAACAGATGTGAATGGATGGGAAACAAGTGGTGCAGTGATACCAGAGAAAGATAAAAGCAGGCAACAAAGAATAAAAATTGCGCATTCCCAAGGTACCGAAGTAATTACTATAACCATTGTGTCACCACAAGAAAGTGATTCAGGAGTTTATGGAATCGGAGTGTCCCTTCCAACTAGAACTGATCCTTTGGGGACCCTCCAACTTAAAGTACAAAGCCTTAAGAATGCGACAAGTAAAGCAGATTTTGCCTTCACAGAAGAACAAATGTTACTCGGGACGGGATTCGTACACCATAATGAATGGTTATCTTGGGTTAGATATAGTATCCGAGAAGCACATCGTGAAAACTGTATTTATTGTGCTGAAGGTAAACAGCAACTAGCGACAGTCCCATTGATGCAAGATGAAGGTAATCTAACGTGTCTGTTGAAATAATTCGTCAACAAAACTGAAGATAAATGCAAAAATGAAACTCAGCGTTTTCCAGTCATAAGCAAAGTTGAGAAACCGCCTGCAGCGATTTCCTATCCAGGTTCGAATATGTGCATTTCCAGAGATGGCACAGGGAAGAATTATGGCAATATGGGACAGAACTATTGCAATGTTACTGTGAATGGCAATGAGAATCCATTTCTGGAGAACCAAACTCATAGTTTAGCAGACGTATGGTGGTTATGTGGAGACAACAAAGTCAGATCAAGGCTTACGATTCCCTGGAAGGGAACTTGTGCACTTGTAAAGTTAATTCTGCCATTCTACATTTTCCCAGTTCCAGCAAGCAGTTTCGTAAGAGAACCTGAAATAAAGCCGAAGTGGTTGAGTAGGAGAAAAAGAGAGGCACCGAAGCAATCTTTCAATAACTGTGTCTACATCGATAGCATTGGCGTACCAAGAGGCGTACCTGATGAATACAAAGCAATAAACCAAATAGCAGCTGGTTTTACATCCATCTTTGTCTGGATTCAACCTAATAAGAATGTGGACTGAATCAACTACATTTACTATAACCAGCAGCGTTTTGTGAACTATACCAAAGATGCATTGAAAGGAATTGCTGAACTGGAGGCCACTTCGCAGGTGGCATGGCAGAATTGAATTGCGTTGGATATGCTCCTGGCCAAAGAAGGAGGAGTTTTTGCAGGATGTTTGGGACTTTCTGTTGTACATATATTCCAAACAACACTGCGCCTGATGGAAGTATCACTCGAGCTTTGAAAGGTTTGGAAAAGTTATCCGAAGAATTGGCAGAGAACTCTGGGGTAAATAATCCCTTTACAGACTTTCTACAAGCGTGGTTTGGAAAATGGAGTCATCTCATCAGCAGTTTCCTGGTGTCCATTGGAGTTGCTGTGGCTATCGTGGTGGTATGTGGTTGCTGTTGTATACCCTGTATCAGAGGTCTTCTACAAAGACTGGTTGATACTGCTGTTACGAAGACGATGTACCAGCAATTGCAACAGACTGGTGAAATTGAATACATTGAAATGTGACTTTTTGCAAATGTTTTTGAAGATTGAAAGTTTGTCTTGCCAATGAAGTAACGTATGCAAAGAAAAATTTAGTTTTTACCATATATTGCTGAAATAAAAAGACAAATAAAAGTGTTTTCAGGGGGGAAATGTTAAGAGAAAAAGTTTTAAAACATACTGTTATTTGTCTTTTTCCTGTTCTTGCAAAATGAATATGTTATTTGTTGGGATATGCCTATCAAAGATGGGCCTCATCTGTGAACAAAATGCAGCATTGCTTATGAACCTGAATAATAACTGTTTTCTGCATTTCAGAATAAAGAGATTTGGTTATAGCTTGGTGAAGCCTGGCATAAGGATGCACGGCCAAGTAAGAGTTAATTTACTGAAGCAGGCTGTGTGTCCTGGAAAATTTGAGCTACCATTGTTGAACTGAACATTCTGTACTTCTTGAACATTCTGTACTAACTGCTGGTTTGAGGTGATTTGTGATAAACATGTTTATCCTATATGTTTTTCACAGCCAACTGTCAACGGTCAGAAATGTAACAAAAAGTTGTTTTGCTTGCAGTATAAAAGTTGATGTCAGTATACAAGTTGACCAGAGGAGATCATCTTGGCCAACATGCTGTGTAATCTGGTTAGCTGCTAATAAAGAAGTTTTTCATCACCTGAGGCAGATGCGACTCGTTTGAATTTTTCTTCTGACAAAATGCTAAATCAAATTATGCTTTATATAGCCTGGAGTTTCAAGTCTTTTGTTAGAGGTAATGTCAGCAAGAAAGCGAACCCTGGTGGAAAAACACGAAGACCACAGGTAGATAAGAAATTTAAAATCTCTAAAGCATAACATTCACTTATAATTAATGGCGGGAATTTTGGTCAGAGTCTCAAGAGGACTTTTTCTATTCACTATAACCTCACTTTACACATGTTGGATTTTATTTTCTACTTAATAGTCTTGCTCAACAACTCTTTTGCATCATTAGTTCAGCAAACGTAAAAGCCTCAAAGCTAACATAACAAAAACATTCCATTCTTAAGTACATTACAGACAATCTAACTGAGGGGCCCACAGCAGTATTCCTAGTGGTTTAGTCAGATTTCTTCCATAAGTATACATACCACCATGAATCTTTCCTGAAAATACACCCCATGTCTAAAGGGACACTAGCCCATTCAACAAAAATAAGTAGAAACGCATCTTTCTTCAATGGGAATGAGAAAACAAAGGCAGCCCTGCATTTATTTATTGACATTTTTTTAACAGGGTGGTCCAGCTGGGCTTGTGGCCCATTTTCAGTGAAGACCCGAGGAGAAAAGCTCAAAAAAAAAAAAAAAAAAAAAAAAAAAAAAAAACGGTTACAGAGACTAAAACAATTGAGTCATAAATATGGTCAAAATCAGTTATACAAGAATGCTAGGGAGACAAAGCAGAAATGCAAACACATGATATATCTTCTTCTTTCGGCTGCTCCCGTTAGGGGTCGCCACAGCAGATCATCTGTTTCCATTTCTTCCTGTCCCTTGCATCTTGCTCTGTCACACCAATCACCTGCATGTTCTCTCTCACCATATCCATAAACCTTATCTTAGGCCTTCCTCTTTTCCTGTTACCTGGCAGCTTCATCCTTAGCATCTTTTTCCCCAATATACTCTGCATCCTTCCTCAGCACATGTCCAAACCAACGTAATCTTGCCTCTCTGGCTTTGTCTCCAAATCTTCCAACCTGGGCTGACCCTCTAATATATTTATTCCTAATCCTGTCCACCCTCTTCACACTTTGTGCAAATCTTAACTTCTTTAACTCTGCCACATCTTAACATCTTTAACTCTGCCACATCCAGCTCTGACTCCTGCCTTTTTGTCAATGCCACTGTCTCCAACCCATATAACATAGCTGGTCTCACTACCCTCTTGTAGACCTTCACTTTCACTCTTACTGGTACTAGTCTGTCACAAATCACTCCTGGCACTCTTCTCCACCCACTCCATCCTGCCTGTACTCTCTTCTTCTCCTCTCTTCCACACTCACCATTACTCTGAACTGTTGATCCCAAGTATTTAAACTCATCCACCTTTGCCACCTCTACTCCCTGCATCCTCACCACTCCTCTATCCTCCCTCTCATTCACACACATATATTCTGTCTTAATCCTGCTGACCTTCATTCCTCTTCTCTCTAGAGCACATCTCCACCTCTCCAGGGTCTCTTCCACCTGTTCCCTACTCTCAATACAGATCACAATGTCATCTGCAAACATTGTAGTCCATGGGGACTCCTGTCTGAGTTCATCTGTCAACCTGTCCATCACCACTGCAAATAAGAAAGGGCTCAGAGCTGATCCTTGATGTAATCCCACCTCCACCTTAAACGCATCTGTCACTCCCACCGCAGACCTCACCACTGTCACACTACCCTCGTACATATCCTGTACCACTCTTACATACTTCTCTGACACTCCCGACTTCCTCATACAATACCACAACTACTATCTAGGCACCCTGTCATATGCTTTTTCTAAGTCCACAAAGACACAATGCAACTCCTTCTGTCCTTCTCTGTACTTCTCCATCAACACTCTTAGAGCAGACACCGCATCTGTAGTGCTCTTTCCTGGCATGAAACCATACTGCTGATCACTAATCATCACCTCCCTTCTTAACCTAGCTTCCACTACTCTTTCCCATAACTTCATGCTGTGATTGACCAATTTAATCCTTCTGTGGTTACTACAGCTCTGCACATCACCCTTATTCTTAAAAATCTGTACCAAAACACTTTATCTCCATATTCCTCAGGCATCCTCTCACTTTCCAAGATTTCATTAAACAATCTAGTTAAAAACTCCACTGCCATTTCACCTAAACACCTCCATGCTTCCACAGGTATGTCATCTGAACCAACAGCCTTTCCATTCTTCATCCTCTACATAGCTATCCTTACTTCCTCCTTGCTAATCCACTGCACTTTGTGATTCACTATCCACACATCATCCAACCTTCTCTCCCTCTCATTCTCTTCATTCATCAGCTCCTCAAAGTACTCTTTCCATCTGCTCAACACACTCTCCTCGCTTGTGAGTACGTTTTCCTCATTATCCTCTATCACCCTTACCTGCTGCACATCTTTATTAGCTCGGTCCCTCTGTCTAGCCAATCGGTACAGGTCCTTTTCTCCCTCCTTAGTGTCCAACCTTTCATACAACTCTTCATATGCCTTATCCTTAGCCTTCACCACCTCTCTCTTTGCCATGCACCTCATCTCCTTATACTCCTGTCTACTTTCTTCATCTCTCTGACAATCCCTTTTCTTCTTCGCCAACCTCTTTCTCTGTATACTCCTGTACTTCCTCATTCCACCACCAGGTCTCCTTGTCCTCCTTCCTCTTTCCAGATGTCACACTAAGCACCTTTCTAGCCATCTCCCTTACTAGCTCTGATGTAGTTCCCAGCTATTCGGTAACTCTTCACTGCCACCCAGTGCCTGTCTTAACTCTTCCCTGAACTCCACCTCACAATTACCCTTTTTCAATTTCTACCATTCGATCCTTGGTGCTGCCCTCACACTCCTCCTCCTCTTCTTGATCACCAATGTCATCCTACAAACCACCATCCTATGCTGCCTAACTACACTTTCCCCTGCTACCACTTTACAGTCTTCAATCTTCTTCAGACTGGCCCTTCTACATAAAATATAATCCACCTGTGTGCATCTCCCTCCACTCTTGCATGTCATCCTATGCTCCTCCCTCTTGTTAAAATACGTACTCACCACAGACATGCCCATCCTTTTCGCAAAATCCACTACCATCTGACCTTCTGCATTCCTTTGCTTAACACCATACCTACCCATCACTTCCTCATCCCTTCTGTTCCCTTCACCAACATGACATCACTGAAATCTGCTCCAATCACCACTCTCTCACCCTTGGGTACAGTCATCACCACTTCATCCAACTCACTCCAAAATGTTTCTTTCTCATCCATCGCACACCCAACTTGTGCAGCATATGCACTAACAACATTCATCATTACACCATCAATTTCCAGCTTCATAAACATCATTATCAGACACTCTTTTCACCTCCAAAACACTCTTAGCATACTGTTCCTTCAGGATAACCCCTACGCCATTTCTCCTCCCATCCATCCCATGATAAAATAATTTGAACCCGCCTCCGATACACCTAGCCTTGCTCCCCTTCCATCTGGTCACTTGCACACACAATATGCCAACCTTCCTTCGGTCCATATCAGCTAGCTCTTTCCCTATACCAGTCATACTGCCAACATTCAAAGTTCCGAACCTCACTACCACAGTCCTAGCCTTTACCTGCCTTCGGGCATGCCTTACCCCTATTTTTACAGAGTAAAAGAAAAATATCTACATATTTACAAAAAGAGTTAAGTACAACAGTATTGATTGTAGAGTTTAATAAGTATCCTCAATAGTGGAGTACTTAGCTGTATGTGGAGGGACTGAAAAGGTATATAGTAGGGTTGTGGGGAGCTTAAGCAGGGGCTTGACAAGGACATATTTTGGAGAGGAGTAGATAAAGTCTGAGTTTTTCTTTAAAGTGGAATGGGTGAATGATGGAACAAATGTCTCTTGGGAGTTTGTTTCAGGCTTGGGCGACGGAGTGTTTATACAGGAGTTTGCCAGCTATTTTTTTGGGTTGGTAGATTTGTAGTAGTTGCTGATTAGAGGTACAGATAGTCCGCGGAGGAGTGTAGATAGAGATGAAGGAAGAGAGAGCAGGGCAGGATGAAGGTTTGTAAAGAATGAACTGCAACATTTGAAGTTGTGACAGCAGTAGAAGATGGGGGAATTCTAACCAGTGGAGAGTACTTGGGGAAAGGCAGTGATGTGTATTGTATGGAGAGTTTGTGAAAAATCTAGCTATCTATTGGTAAGTTTGTTGGTTTGTTTAAAGTAGTAGTTTGGATGTTGGTGAGTACTGGAGCAGCGTACAGAAGGGAGGAGAAGAGCCTGTGCAAGGGAGAATCTGGCATTTGTAGTTAGATTTTTTTTGTTGAAATAACGTAAACCAAGTTTCTGGTGAGTCTTTTTTATGTTATGGAGGCTGTGCAAGTTGAATTTGAGTTCATCATCTATGATGACCCCCAAGGAATTTAGTGTGAGCTTCAGGTTGGATAGCAGTGTTATTAGAGGAAGTGACAGTAAAGGTGGATTTGACATGAGAGAGAGATTGGGGGAAAAATAATAATAGTTTGGTCTTTTAGGGTTGAGAATGAGTAGATTCCTGGACAAGCACTGTTCAGTGGATAGGAAGGCCTGTTGAGTAAGAGTGTGGAGATTGGAGATATTGTCTGAGATGGAGATGAGAGTAGAGTCTGCATACTGGATGAGGGAGGATTGTTTACAAGAAGTATAGAGATTATTGGTAAAGATATTAAATAGGAGGGGACCCAGGACTGAACCTTGTGGTACCTCGGTTGGGACAGGTATGAATGGAGAAGTGGAAGAGTGCCATTTAACAGATTGCTGCCTGCAGGATAAGTAACTGGAGAACCAGGCAAGGGAGGAAGAAGATAGATTGAGGTCTGCAAGTTTAGACAGCAGTAGGGGATGGGAGACTGCATCAAAGGCTTTGGAAAGGTCAAGGAAGAGACATGACATGAGTTTGTTATTGTCTAGGGCCTCGGCAGTGGTATGTGTAAGGGATAAGAGGGCAGTAGTTGTGCTGCGGTTGGGACAGAAACCATGCTGAGTGGGAGCAAGGAAGTTATGCTGGAGGAGGTAGTTGAGTAGTTATGAGTGGATACATTTTTCAAGGATCTTAGAGAGAGGAGATAAAATAGCTATAGGTCGGTAGTTAGATGGGTCTATAGAGTTTCCACCTTTATGCAGGGGAATAGTGAAAAAGGATTTCCATAGGGTAGGGATGGTGGATTCCTGAACAGATCTATTGATTAGTATAGATACTGGATAGGCAATGGAGTCAGCAGCAAGTTTGCGGAAAGTAGGAGGTAGATTGTCAGAGGAGGGAAACCAGGCTTTGAGTTTGTGAAGTGATCTGATGTAGGAAGTAGGAACCGAATCTAAAGAGAATAGCTGTTTGTTAGAAGGATTGGGAGGGGTAGGCAGAGAAGCCGTGTTACAGCTGGAAGGTATGAGTGTTTGAATGGCTTCAATAAAGTGTTTACTGAGAAGAGTAGCAGTTTCCAGAAGAGATGTATTTGGGTAGGGGGAGGGAGTTGAGGGACAGCCTGGAGAGAGAATTTTGTTAATAGTATAAGAGAACTTGCAAGGGTCGGATTTGTTATCAAATTGGGCAGAATTATAAAAGGACTTTTTGTCATTACTGGTTTGTTTTTCTGTAAGATTTCTGAGGTGTCTATAATTACGTAGCAGATGTAATTCCTTGGTTTTGATCCAGGCTTTCCAAGCTCCATCTCCTTTTAGCATAAGGGACATAGTTTTTTTTTTTTTTTTTTTTTGAGAGCCAGGGAGCATAATTGGATTTTATACTAACCTTCCTAGAGGGAGCAAGGGAGTTCAGGGTACTCAGGAAGATGCTATTGAATCTAGTAACTGCATCACTGAGAGGGATTTGTTTAACGTTGGACCAGTCGATGGTGGACAGAATAGAGTTGAATTGGACTACATTAAAATTGGAGAGTTTTCAGCAATCTCTATCAAGGGGGGATTTGGGGGGCTGGATGGTGTATCTAAGGACCGAGGTGGGAAGGTGGTCGCTAAGTTGGTCTGGTAGGGTAGTGGGGTTGTGGCAGTGGTGAGGATCCAGTCAATTATGAAGCCGGAAGATGAGTTTTTATGGAGACAGTGTGTGTGAAGATATCCGTTGATGGAAACCATGCAGGTTGATGCTGAGTTGTGGAGAGTCAGTTTTAAGTTTAGACCAATCGAGGTTAACATCACCTATGATGAGGGTTTCATGGGGAATATTGTGAGAAAACCAGGATAAGATATTCTCTAAAGTGGATGAATTGTTTCCAGGAGGGATACAGATGGCGGCAACAGCTAATTTTTTGTGAGGGTTAAGGTGGCAATTAAGGATGATGAGTTCAGCTGGGTGAAAGTCAGGGATGGGTGTGGGGAAAGGTGAGAGGTTGAGGCTACTGGAGTGGAGGATGGCTACACCACCCCCTTTTTTGGGAATCTAATCTATCAGAGTGACAGATATTATAGCCTAGTGGGAGAATGTCATTGTTACAAATAACTTTTCTATACAAAGGTACACTTCATTTTTACAAATAACTTTTCTACACAAAGGTACACAAAAGCAGGAATCAGGACCCTTCAGAACTATACAAATGAATATTCCCACAGAACACATTCCAAAGAAAGGGGGAACCTACAAATTTACTCTGACCATATTAATACTACTAGCAGTTATCTGGCATGACGCACCTAATTAGCAGAGAAGTAATACATCACTTGGTGTTAAACAAGGTACACGTGGTCTCACAAAACCACAAAACATATTGTTTGGGATCAAGGGGCCAAAACAGTATCAAATATTCAAATTAAGTTCTTTACGAAATGGTGGGACCCAAGTGTTGACCTGACAAGTAGGGGAGTAGTATCAGTGTAAGACTGGCGACTGGACGTTAGCAGGTAGAGTAGGTTAGCAGGCTTCTGCCGCCCCCATAATGCCTTTTTTAGGCAAGGCTCAAAAGATAAACCCACCACCGTAAATAGCACAAGTAACCAAAAACTAAGGATAATGCTACTCAACGCCAAAAGTCTAAACCTCAAAATGCATGCACTAGAGGCACTCCTCAGTATGGAGAACATCGATATCTGTGTAGTAACAGAAACCTGGTTTAAGGCTCCAGAGAGCACCCCAGCACTACCAGGCTATAATTCATACCATACTTTTCAGCCACAGAACCTGGACCGAAACACAAAGGGTGGGGGTGTATCCATATTCATCAAGGATACCCACACCTCCAGGTTAGTGGCACAGCACAATGCCTCAGAGATCATCCATGTGCAACTAACAATGGGCAAAACTGCAATTCAAATTGTAGATTGCTACAGATCACCCACCATGACCCAGGACCCCCATTCCGCATTTCTGGAGACACTGAAAAATACGAAGGTCCTACCAAATGCCCTAATATTAGGTGATTTCAATTACCCAAACATTAACTGGGAGAACTACTCAAGTACTAACTCCCTTGCCCAACGCTTCCTAGAATTTATAAACTCGAACGCCCTGGATGAACTGGTCGACACCCCCACCAGAGGTGACAACATATTGGACCTGGTCATCACCAACATGGGCAACTGGTGTTCTACACCGGAGGTCAACCCCTCGCTGGTTATATCAGACTATAGACTAATCACTCTGGATATCCACATTCTGCCCCCACCCCCAATCAAGGAAACCACCATGCAAAACTTTTCAAAAGCAAACTTCACGTTACTTAAGACCGAGGTGGAAAGGTTTACAGCCCCCATACTAAAAGACAACGTTGTCCAAGCTGCTGAATCCCTTACAAAGGCACTCTATGAGCACCTGCAAGAAAGCATGGATTGTGCTATCCCAAGCCAAAAAAAGACTCACTCCTCCAAGAAAAGGAAACCAGTCTGGTGGACCCCTGCTATAAACAAACTATACAATAGAAGGAGGAAACTAGTACAAACAAGAGTAAAATCCCAAGAAGGAAAGACATCCCTGATCAGTATCAGCAAGAAACTACGATCCAATCTACGATCTAAAATCATCCAAGGCTAGCTTCGAAAGAAAAACTGCCAAGGACTCCAAAGATAACCACAAAGCGTTCTTTAGCTATGTCAAGAACCTAAGTGGAAACTCTCAGATCTGCTCTGAGTTAGTGCAGAATGGCACAAAATACACTGAACCGACTGATATTGCCAACATTCTGGCAAACAGGTTTAGTGCAAACTTCACCCCCTATAGGGCCCATAACCATAACACAAGAATGTAGAGCCCCAGCAATTACTGACACACCGATTAAAACAGCCCTATCCAAAGCCAAAAACACAGCTTCAATGGGACTGGACGGTGGCCGAGGCTGTGTCTTACAAGAACTCCAAAATGAACTAACCCCTCACCTAAACAAACTGTTCAAACTCAGCCTCTCTACAGGCTATGTACCCACAGAGTGGTGCACAGCAACAGTTATCCCGCTCCACAAAGGTGGAGCCACAACGGACCCTGGGAAGTATCGCCCTATAAGCCTGACTAGCCTGGTCTGCAAGGCTATGGACCGCATCATCATGGAACTCATTAACAGAGACCTTGCGAACCTCCAAACACTGGACCCTACCCAGTTTGGCTCTGTTAAGGGCAGATCATGCCTCCTAAACCTGGTGGACTTCTTTGAGACAGTTACCAAGGCTTTAGATGAGGGAAAGCAGGTCCACACAACCTACCCAGACCTTGCAGAGGCTTTCGACACCATTCCCCATCCTGGTATTATAGACAAGCTCACCAGCCTGAACATAAACCCCTACGTCATGAGATGGGTTGCCAATTGGCTCACGGATAGAACCCACACGGTGAGAATTGCAGGCTCTAGGTCAGAATCTAAACCGGTTACAAGTGGCATCCCCCAGGGCTCAGTCCTGGGACTCCTCCTGTTCGGTATACACTTCTCAGAGGTACAGGCAAGAACAGGAGGACTATGGCTGACCAAGTTCGCAGACGACTGCAAACTGGAGGCCATAACTGACTCCACGGCTGATACATATATCCTCCAGAAGGGTCTCACTGAAATGGATACCTGGTGTCAAAATCATGGCCTCAAGCTAAATGCCAAAAAGTGCATAGTCATCCCCTTTGGAAAAAGCAAAGTACCCACGAACTACCACATATGTGGTAGTCCCCTAAATACAGAAAATGTAATAAGGGATCTGGGGACCCAAGGTGATAGCAATCTATCCTTTGATAATCATATTGCCAAGGTGGTTAGAAAATCCTTCTATGTGGCCCACCTAATCACAAAAGGGTTCGCATCTAGAACAAAAGAGGTTATTGTGCCCCTGTACTCATCACTCATCAGACCCATCATGGAGTACAATGTCCCATTTGGGATATACCTTACAAGACCACTTACAACAGCTGGAAAGACCACAGAAGTACCTCACCAAGAGGAATACTGGCCTCAAATAGATGCCCTATGCAGCCCAACTGAAGAAACTCCAGCGGTATTCTGTTGCATACCGCTTACTCAGAGGTGATCTCTGCTTGACATACAAGACCATGTCCAACCCAGAATTGATGGACATGCTACACCTAAAAAAAAAAAAAAAAAAAAAAAAAAATCCCCGAGAGCCACATGCTCTAGGGATATAAACCTCACCACAACGATAAATAGGACTTGCTGGAGGGATAGATTCCTGTCCCAGAGACTCCCCATGCTTTGGAACAGGATTCCAATCTACATTAGGCAGAGCCCCTCACTAACACTCTTCAGGAGAAACCTTGACGAGTGGATGGGAAACAGAAAACTTACCCCGGGGATCACTGCAGTGGCTCTGCTGGACAGAGGCACAGGGAACTAATGGCTCTGCTGGACAGAGGCACAGGGAACTAATCCAAAGGGGCAGCGAAAGCCAACACATTCTGGCTATGCTTACAGATGCCCTTGGGCAGATAGCCTAGCGCTTACCTATGAACCAATGATAAAGTGATTCAGATGGGAAGAAAACCCTAATCACTACTGAGTTGGTACAGGAGTAAGGCAATTCAAATATGTTACTGATAGGATGAAGAAGGGGAAGGTAGAATATCAGTAATCAGAGCCATGGGTGCAGAGGTTGTGGAATCTGCTGGCTGAAAAGTACAGTTTTGTACCTACCATAAATGTAGATGTTAGAGTGTAAACACTGCTGCAGTCATCACACTTGGGTTATCCTGCCATCAGGCGGTCCCGCAGTCGGCCAGAGTTCCAAAGTCTTGGTCCGGTGTCGGTTGCTGTCGGCTCCTCCCTGATGCCAGTGCGACAGGGATATAAAAGATGCAGCCGATGCCATTTTTTTCTTGCCCCAGATGTCAGGTGCCCCCAAATAGGTAGGCAATTCAAATTGCTAGTAAAAAATACAAAAGCAAAGCAAACAACCATTTTTAGTTACCAGCAAATACTCCCCATAGTTAATAAAGGGTAGATGCCCTAGGTAAGTACCAGAAAGTAAGAGAGGAAGGAGGGAGGGTAACCTGGACTGCAGCAGTGTTTACACTCCAACATCTACATTTATGGTAGGTACAAAACTGTACTATGTTCATCGTGTTACACTGCTGCAGTCATTACACTTGGGTGGAATCCCAAAGCTGAGGTAGGGAGGCTGGATCTATAAGGCATTAGGGGTGGCTATAAGGCCCTGCAGTACAGCAGTGGTGAAGCCAGCTCTGGATTTGGAGTATATCGGCAAATGGTAATGTTTGGTGAAGGTATGCACAGAACTCCATGTTGCTGCTTCCAAAATATGCTTGGTAGGTACTCCTCTGAGGTAGGCAGTTGAAGTGGCTGTTGCCCTGGTGGAGTGAGATCTAATGCTGCTAGGTACAGGTTTCCCATGGTGGTTATAGCAGAAACGTATACAGTGTCCTATCCATTTTGAAATAGTCTGCTTTGAAATGGCTTTTCCCTGTGCTCCTGCAGCATATGCTACCAATAATTGTTCAGTTTTTCTGAAAGCTTTGGTTTTGTCCAAGTAGAAGCGTAACTGTCTGCGAATGTCCAAAGAATGCAGTAGTCTCTCCCCTTTGGTCTGTGGTTTTGGATAGAAAGTTGGCAAGTGAATAGTTTGGTTTAGAGCCACACTTGATACCACCTTTGGCATAAATGTAGGGTTAGTTCAGAAGACACCCTGTCCTGGTGGAAGATGAGGAAAGGTTCCACTGCCATTAGTGCCTGTAATTCTGAAACTCTTCGTGCTGATGTTATTGCCAGTAGCAGAGCAGTTTTCCAAGAGATGTATTTTAATTATGCTGTGTTAGCTGGCTCAAAAGGAGGTAAAGTTAATTTTCCCAAAACAAAGTTGAGGTCCCAAGTTGGTGTGGGTGCTCTACAGGGCGGTCTTATGTTTTTAGCCCCTCTGAGGTATTATTTGAGCAAAGGATTAGAAAAAATTGGTGGATCCGTGTTGTAATGAGCAGAGATAGCTGAGGCGTGGATCTTGATGGATGAAAAAGAGAGGCCCTTGTCTAGCATCTCAGTTAAGTATTGCAGTATCTGAGGAATGTTTGGGACAAAGGCTATGCGCTTGGTTCCAGGCACAGAATCTCTTCCATTTATCCGAGTATGCTTTCCTGATGCTAGGCCTTCTGGCCTCCAGAATGACATCCATAACAGCGTTGGAGAGAGGCATTGCTTGCTTGGCTAAGGAATTTTCCATGCAGCTAGATTTAAGGTCTTTAGCTGGCTGTGAAGTATCTGATTGTTGTGCTGTGTCAGCAGCTGTGGGATTTGAGGCAAAATCCAGGGTGGTTCTTGTGCTAAGTTCTTTAAGATTGGGTACCAGTGCTGGCGTGGCCAGTCTGGTGCAATCAGGATAATTTTTGGCTCTTCCTGCCTGGCTTTTATGAGTACCTTTGGAAGGAGAGGTAAAGGAGGGAAGGCGTATACTTGTAGTTTTTTCCACCTGAATGAGAGGGCATCCACTTTCCATGCTTGTGGATGGTAGCTCCTTGTGCAGAATTTCTGTAATTGGCAGTTCTTTGGGGAAGCAAACAGATCTATGTCCGGGTTCCACCATTTTTGTGTTATTATTCTGAATATTTGTGGGTTCAGTTCCCATTCGTGTGGGTCCATAATGTTTCTGCTTAGGTTGTCTGCCAGTGTGTTTTTCTCTCCTGGCAGGAATTGTGCTTGCAGGTGAACTTGGTAGTTTAGAGCTGTATTCCACAAGGTCATGGCTTGTCTGCAGAGGGGGTAGGAGTGCATGCCCACTTGCTTATGTACCACATAACTGTGGTGTTGTCTGTCTTTAGTAGTAATTGTCCTGGATGCAGTAGGTCCTTGAACGCTATAATAGCATTTTGTGCAACTAGCATCTCTTTTTGATTGATGTGGAGATGTCTTTGCTCTGTGGGCCACTCACCCTGGATACATTTTCCTGCCATGTGTGCTCCCCAGGCATAATCCGATGCATCTGTTGTCAGTGACTGCGTGGCTGTGGGTTGAGTGAAAGGCTGTCCCTTGTTGAGGTGACAAGCTTGTGCCCACCATCGAAACTCCTGTTGTAGGCAAGGAATTAGTGGTACAACTGTTTCCAAACTTTGACAGTGTTGAGACCATACGCTCTTTAGGTACCATTGTAGTTTCCTCATATGTAGTCTGGCATATTGAATTAGTAGCATGCAAGATGCCATGTAGCCCAAGGCCTGCAGAATTTTTCTTGCAGGGAGTTGGGTCTTTGTTGCCATTAATTGAAAATATTGAGTCAGTTGTTTTTGCTTGTCTGGCGTGAGATAAGCCATCTGGGCCATTGTGTTCAAGCTGGCACCCAGGAATATTATCTCTTGTGAGGGCACTAGTTTTGATTTCATTTCATTTACTGTGTACCCCAGGCAACTTAATAACTGTTTTACATACGCCAGATGCTTTAGTAGAATGTCGTTGCTCTCTGCTTGAATCAGGCAGTCGTCCAGGTATGAATAAATTTGAATTCCTTTTTGCCTGCAAAATGCAATTACTGGTGCCAGGCACTTTGTGAAGACCCTGGGCACAGTAGATAAGCCAAAGGGCAGTGCAGAGAATTGATAGTGCATTGAACCTGCTAGAAGTCTGAGGTGTCTTCTGCAGTTTTGTCTGATAGGGACATGCAGGTATGCCTCTTTGAGGTCCAAAGTCACGAGCCAAGCTTTCTTGCCCAGCATGGGGAGAAGCTGCTGTAGTGTCAACATTTTGAATTTCGGAACATCCAGGTAAGTGTTTAGTGTGGAAAGGTCCAGAATGGGTCTCCAGGCTTTGTCCTTTCTGGGAACCAGAAAGAGTCTTGAGTAAAATCCTTGTCCTTGTTCTTGTGGTGGTACCTTTTGAATAGCTATCATTCCCATGAGTGTTGTAATTTGTTTTTGAGCCTCTGTCCCTTGATTTGGTGGCAGATTTGGCATTCCTTTTAACTTTGGCAAGGTGTGGAAATGGAACCTGTAACCTTGAGATACGATGTTGAGAACCCACTTGTCTTTGGTAATGCAATGCCAGTTGTGATAGAAAAGTGCCAGTTTTCCTCCTAAGGGGGCTGCCAAGAGAGAGCTGTTTGGCAGCTGTAGTGGAAAGTCACTGAGGCTGTTTTTTATAAGGTTGAGGCCTGTCTTCCCCTTCTTTCTGGCCTAGTGTGCCCCATTGTCGAGGCCTGTAAGGGCCTTGTGTCTGACCTCTACCTCTTGGACGTCTGTACCCGCCCCTTTGAGGTCTATCTGTGACTGGAAAGGACCAATTCTTTGTTGGCCAATTTCTGCTAAAACGAGGAGGCTGAACCTGTAAGAAATCTTTCACCGTTTGCATAGATTTTGCCTTATCCTCCGTCTTCTTTAATACCTCCTCTGCCTTAACTCCAAACAGCATATCCCGCTGCAAAGGTGCATCCAATAATTTGACCTTAACATGATCTGGTAACGTATGTTCTTTTAACCAAGCATGCCTTCTAATGACAGAGCCTGTAACTGCTGCTCTACAGGAGGCCTCTAAGGAATCAAACCCACATTGCAAAGTATGTTTTCCCACTTGTTCAGCTGCATGCAATAAATCCTGCATTTCTTTTAAGTTAGGAGGATCTGATTCTGGTAGCATCTTTTGTTTCAACTGAGACATCAAAAATTGCTGATATTTTAGCATGTGAAACTGGGAATTCAAGGCTCTCATTGCTAAAGTTGCAGACGTATATACGTTTATTCCCCCATCTGTCTAATGCTCTGGAATCTCTGTCAGAGGGGACTGGGTTTTTTGCTGATGAGGCCTTAATCCCTTTGGGTCCCTGAGAAATAGTTTCAGGGTCGGCAACAGGGCTTTTGTACAGAAATTTGTGAGAGTCAGGGACTCTGTAATATCGATCAGGTTTAACTGGGGCTGGGGGTAAGGAGTCCGGGTTCAAACTGGATTCAGTGTACACATCATCCACAATGTCTAAAACTGGTGGAATAGCAAGGGGTCTGTGTTGCGGCAATAAAAGGAAGTCTCTGAGTCTTTTCTTGGATTCTGAATAATCCTGGCCTTCCTAATGGAAATGCTCTCGCATGGTATGTAGGGTCTCCCCAAAGGAGTAATCCTCAGACAGAGAGGCTGATGGAATTGATTCCTCAGCATCAGAATCCTCATAAGAGGGTAAAGAATATCCTAGGTCCGAGGAAGAGTCAGAGGAGAAGGACACCTGATCAGAAGATTCATAGTCTGCATCCTGCCTGGGCCTTTTATCAGGAGGGGGATGGGACCCCCTGATCAGAATGATCAGGTCCTCGGCCATTTTTAGCATCTGTTTCTTAGGCATGGAAGCCTGTCCTGGAGAAAGTTGTGTCTGTTTCTTTGCTTTTAAGGGGGGCTTAGATTTAACAGAGAGTTTAATAGTTAACTGGGTAGGTCTGAAAACACCCTCTGTAGCTGTGGAATGCTCAGCTACTTCGGTTTCCTCTGTAGGTTTAGGATCGGTAAACTGAAGGCCTAGTACGTCCGAAGGCCCACCCAGCTCCACGTGGGAGTTGGAGGCGGCCTGTGGTTCTGTGTAAGTGGTCGTCAGGGGCTGTGTAGGCACCTCGCTAAAAACCGGAGAACCAGCGGCTGGCCTAGAAGAGGCCTCGCCGTCCGTTTTGGGCCTCGGATGCCTGTCCTTGTCCTTGTGCTTTTTATGCATTGCGGTCGTCGGAATTTCTGACGGCATGGTATAACTGAATTTTCTGCCAAAATAATGTCGGGCAAAATAAAACCGACGTTTAATAGTGCGCTTCTTAAACCTAACACAAAACCGACAACCAGTGACGTCGTGGTCAGGGCCTAGGCATGGAATACAATAGGAGTGGAAATCCTTATGAGGTATTTGCTTCCCACAAGAAATACAGTTATTAACTTTTACTGACATCGGTCTGAGGCAAGAAAAAGTTTCCCCAACGGGGTACTTAGCTTTTTTAGAAGACTTCGGTTCTGGATTCAGAATGAAAATTTCAGGAGTCGGCCGACCGGCACTTGCGAACTGCTTCTGCTTCGGGCACCGCGCAACAAGAAAGACTGAAGAAAATGGTGTCAGCTGCATCTTTTATACCCCTGTCGCACTGACGTCAGGGAGGAGGCGACAGCAACCGACGCCGGACCAAGACTTTGGAACTCTGGCCGACTGCGGGACCGCCTGACGGCAGGATAACCCAAGTGTGATGACTGCAGCAGTGTAACACGATGAACATCACTGAAAGCAGATAGGCTGTGGTGAAGAAGCAAAGGTCAAAGATCAGCATTAGCATACATGGAGACAATGGAAACCAACTACAGTCTGGATGGGGAGGAAGATGCTATAGATCTTACTTGCTCACAACATGCATGTAGAGAATGACGATTTAGGGTGATGCTATGCTAAGAGGACCAAGGTGGAACGTCAGCACATTTATGAAATTCACTCTTTTACTGCATATGTTTGTGTGCATGTACCAGTTATCTATCTACACATACAAACACGTATTCTTCAGCTCTTTACTCTGCATACTCATAGTACTCACAATGTAGCAATACAGCACAGTTGTGTAAGAAAACACAGTTGTGTACTTACAATAAATGTAGATGTTCGAGTGTATTCACTGTTGCAGTCATCACACTTGGGTTATCTGCCTGCAGGTAGCCCTAAGTCAGCCCAAACATCAGGGACTTAGTATTTCTGCGTCGATTGCTGTTGCTCCAGGACTGACGTCAGGCCGTCAGAGGTATAAAAACAGGCAGCCCACGCCATTACATCAGTTTTTTTTTTGCCCCAAATGTCAGGAGTCCCCAATAGGGAGCTAAGCTATGGTGGGAAAATCACCACCAGTAAAAAGTAAATACCAATACCAATATCAATACCCCTGCAAGGGATGAGTAATACACACAGAGAGCAGAGAGAAATGGGGCTGGAGGGAGGGAAACCAGGACTGCAACAGTGAATACATTCAAGCATCTACATTTATGGTAACTGTACACAACTGTACTATGTTCTTCATATTTCACTGTTGCAGTCATCACACTTGGGTTGATTCCCAAAGCTGAAGAAAGGGTGGAGGGTAGTCAAGAAGAGTTGGAGCTGGCTAGTATGCCCTGAAGGACTGCAGTTGCAAAACCCACCCTGGATTTGGAAAATATAGGCAGGTGGTAATGCTTGGTGAATTGTGTACAGAACTCCATGTAGCAGCCTCCAGAATGTTCCTGGTAGGGACTCCCCTGAGGAATGCTGAAGAGGTAGAAGTTGCCCTAGTGGAATGGGTTCTGACCCCATGAGGGGGTTGTTTCCCATGGTGTTTGTAGCAGAAATAGATACAGCGTGCTATCCATTTGGAAACTGTCTGCTTTGAAATGGCCTTGCCCTCTGCCACTGGTACACAACTGAGTAATAACTGGTCAAATTTCCTGAAGGGCTTGGTCCTATCCAGGTAGAATCTGAGCTGTCTGTGCACGTCCAAGGAGTGCAGGATTCTTTCCCCTTTACTTTGAGGATTAGGGAAGAAGGTTGGCAAATGGATAGATTGGTTGAGAGCCACAATGGACACCACTTTAGGCATAAAGGGAGGATTAGTCTTCAGGGAAACCCTGTCAGCATGAAAAATAATCAAGGGTTCCACAGCTATCAGTGCTTGTAGCTCAGACACTCTTCTGGCTGAGGTGATGGCCAGAAGCAATGTTGTTTTCCAAGAGAGGAATTTTAACTCTGCTGATGCTGCAGGCTCAAAAGGGGGTAGTGTGAGCTTTTCCAGTACAAAGTTAAGGACCCAAGCCGGGGTGGGTGCTCTCCATGGTGGCCTTAAGTTGTTTGCCTCTCTCAGAAATTGTTTGATGAGAGGGTGAGAGAAGAGGGGTGGCTCAGTGTTGTAATGAGCAAGATGGCAGAGGCATGGATGTTAATGGAGGAGAAGGATAGGCCGCTGTGGAGTAAATCTGCTAAGTAATCCAGGATTAGAGGTATGGAGGGCAGAGTTGTGTCCTGGCCTTTAGACTGAATCCAGGAGCAATACCTTTTCCACTTAGCATAGGATTTCCTTGTACTGGGTCTTCTGGCTTCAAGAATAACGTCCAGTACCTGCTTGCTTAGGCTGGTCACTGGGGTAGATTTCAAGGAATAAGCCAGGCTGCAAGATTCAGTGTTTGCAGTTGTGGATGCAAGATCTGTCCCCCCTGCTGTGTGAGGTGGGTCGGGCTCTGGGGTATGCGCAGTAGTGGGTACCAGTGCTGGCGTGCCCAGTCCCGGGCAATCAGGATTGCACTTGGTCTGTCCTGTCTTATCTTGAGCAATATTCTTGAGAGAAGGGGCAAATAGGAAAATGCACAGATTGAAAGGTTTACTCACTGGAAGGATAGGGCATCCACTTTCCAGGCCCTGCTGTTAGGTGTCCTGGTGCAGAACTTGCTGAGCTGATGATTGCAAGGGGAGGCAAAGAGATCCACCTCTGGGGTCCCCCATTTCTGAATCAGAAGGCTGAAGGTGCTGGGCTCTAATTGCCACTCGTGTGGGTCTAGGAGATTTCTGCTTAAGTTGTCTGCCAGTGAGTTTTGTTTGCCTGGCAGGAATTGAGCTTGCAGATGGACCTGCATGTCCAAGGCCATGTTCCACAGGGCCATGGCTAGCCTGCAGAGTGGGTAAGAGTGGGTTCCCCCCTGCTTGTTGATGTACCACATAACTGTGGTGTTGTCTGTTTTTATTAGCAGGGGTCCTGGTGAGAGAAGGGATCTGAGAGCTGTTAGATCGTGCTGAACAGCTAGTGTCTCTTTTTGGTTGATGTGCAGATGAATTTGACTCGGGCTCCAGTGGCCCTGAATGCACTTATCATCCAGGTGTGCCCCCCAGCAGAATCTGATGCATCTGTCGTTAGGGTCTGGGCGGCATGGGATTGAGTAAAGGGAAGTCCCTTGTTGTGGTTGCATGCTGCTGCCCACCAAAGAAACTCTGTCCTTAGACAAATTATGATAGGAATGACAGTTTCCAGGTCCATATGGAATTAGTAGGATGCTAGAGGCCATGAACCTTAGGGCCTGCAGGATTTTCCTTGCGGATAGCTGGGTTCTGGTGGCCATTTGAGTGAAGTGGCCTGTCAGATAGGCTTGTTTTTCTGGAGTAAGGAATGCCATCCGGGATGCTGTGTCCAGGCTTGCTCCCAGGAATACAATCTTTTGACTGAGGACTAGTTTTGATTTTTTTCATTGACAGTGTACCCCAGAGAGGTTAGGTTTTTTACAAATGTCAGGTGCTGCAACAGCATTTCCTGACTGTCTGCTGAATCAGTCGTCCAAGTACGGGTAAATTTGAATTTTTCTCTGTCTATAGTAGGCAATGGCTGGAGCCAGGCATTTTGTGAATACTCTGGGAGCAGTGGATAAGCCAAAGGGAAGTGCAGAGAACTGATAATGCATAGATCCTGCCCTGAAACGTAAGCATTACCTGCATGAGTCCCCGATAGGGATGTGCAGATAGGCTTCTTTTAGGTCTAGGGTGGCTAACCAAGCATCTTGGGCCAGCATAGGAAGAAGCTGCTGGAGGGTGAGCATTCTGAATTTTGATACCACCAGGAAGATGTTTAGAATGGAAAGATCTAGGATTGGTCGCCAAGTGCCCTCTTTTCTGGGTACCAGGAAAAGTCTGGAATAGAGCCCTTGACCTATCTGTTCTGCAGGAACAGACTGAATAGCCCTTATGGAGAGCAGCGATTGAACTTGGTTTTGTGCCTCTGCCCACTGGCTTGGAGGAAGGTCTGGGAACCCTTTTGGGGTTGGCAGAGAGTGGAAGTAAAATGTGTAACCCTAGGATACAATGTTGAGGACCCATTGGTCTTTGTTGATGGAAGTCCAGTTTTTTGCATGATGGGCAAGTTTTCCTCCTAGGGGCATGAGCAGTTGGGCAGAGGTGGGGAGTGGAGTTGAGAAGTCATTGTGAATTCTTTCCTTAAGGGGGTGGATTAGCACTCCCTGTTTTTGAAGTGGAGACACTCCATTGCTTAGATCTCTGCATACCCTGAGACTGTAGTCTGGGGGGTCAGTTTCCCCTGGGTCTAGTTTGAGATGGCCTTGAGGGGGCTGGAAAGGACCAATGTTTCAAGGGGCAATGCCTACTGAATCTAGGAGGCTCTACATGCAAGAAATCTTTGACTGTCTGCATAGATTTAGCTTTTTCTTCCATCCTTTTAAGAACCTCTTCTGCTTTGGTGCCAAACAGATTGTCCTTGTTCAAAGGAGAATCTAGTAATTTTGATTTGACATGATCTGGCAAGGTCTGCTCCTTAAGCCAAGCATGCCTTCTCAGTACAGAACTAGTGACTGCTGGCTGCAAGATGCTTCTATGGCGTCAAAGCCATATTGCAAAGTATGCTTGCTGACTTTGCTTGCAGAATGCATAAGCTCTTGTAATGCTTTACTTCCTGCACAGTCTGTAAAGGTAACAATTTTTTCCTTAATAAGTTCCATGATATGTTGTTGGTATTTTAGCATGTGAAACTGGCAATTGAAAGCCCTAATGGTGAGAGTTGCAGAGGTGTATACTTTCTTACCCCATCTGTTTAAAGCTCTGGAATCCCTGTCTGAAGGGGTGGGATTATTAGCTGTAGTTGTTTTGATACCATTAGGCCCCTGGGAGATGACCTCTGGGTCAGCAGTTGGATTTTTGAAAAGGAATTTGTGAGAGTCAGGAACTCTGTAGTACCTGTCTGGTTTCCTAAAAGCAGGGGGTAAAGTATCAGGAGTTAAACTGAATTCCATAAAGACATCATCCACAACATCCAGGACTGGGGGTACTACTGCTAAAGGCCTATTGTTGTGGCAAATCTAGAAATTCTCTGAGTCTCTTTTTGGACTGAGGATAGTCTTGGCATTCCCAGTGGAAATGCTCTCTTAAGGTATGTAAGGTTTCGCTGAAAGAAAAATCCGCTGGAAGAGAAGCAGAGGGAATGGATTCCCCTGCATCTGAATCCTCATAAGCAGATAAAGGCATGTCTTCATAATCAGATACCTCAGAGTCATCGGACTCTTGGTCTTTTAAAGCTGCTGGGGACAGGTGTCTTTTTCTCTTAGCAGGGGAAGGCTGGCTTCCCCTAATTAGCATAAGGTCTTCTGCCATTTTAAGCATTTGATGTGGCGGCAAGGAAGCAGGTGCTTGAGTTCGGGTCATCAGTTTTTTAGGCGTAGCTCGTACTCTTGGTCTTAGAAACACGGTATTGTAATTACAACAGAAGAGATTTACGAAGAATATGCTAGAAATAGGTGGAAGGCACAACACTCCAATCTGGCTACTGATGAAATGAATTTATTAAAAGAATTGGTAGCTGAGGGTAATTGTCGTATTATGAAGCCGGACAAATGGGATGGGGTTGTCTTGTTTGGTGTAGAGGAATACAACAATGCAATTATGGATATATTGTTAGATACTTCTACATATTCACCAGTATCAAAAAATCAGATTAACATAGCTTACAGGAGAATAGACTCCTTGTTGGAGGAATATTTGATGGACAATAGGATAAACACCAAAATGTATAATTTTTTAAGGCAGAATTATCCTGCTATACCTTGCTTTTTTGGTGTACCTAAAGTTCATAAATCTATCAGTGAACCGCCCTTCAGACCCATAGTGTCAGCAAAAAATTCTAAGACTCATCCCCTAGCAGTGTTAGTGGATAATTTTACAAAGGAAATAGTGGATAAAATTCCTCATCTCATAAAAGATTTGTGGGAATTTCTTAGTAAATTAACTAAAGACACATGGACTGAGAGCTGTAGCTTCCTGACTATAGATATTAAAGACCTTTTCACTAGAGTGAAGGACATGAATACTTTGGGAAAAGTCTTTATTAGTATTCTACTCTTCCTAATGACAAGATATTGTTAATTTTGGAACTTATGGAAGTGATTTTAGATAACAATTACATCAGCTTCCAAGGGGAATACTACCAACAAAGGAGCGGTGTGGCTATGGGGGCAGCTTGTGCCCACGTTTATGCCAATTTGGTTTTACTCAAATGGGAAAATAGGTACGTCTTCCACAGTCATTTTCAAAAGTATATAAGGCTTTACCCGAGGTTCCTTGACGATATCTTTACATTGTGGGATAGTCCTCAGGATATCTTAGAGCAATTTATGGATTATATAAATAAGAGTACTTCTTTTTTGTTTTTTACACATACATGGAATACAGACAGTATAAATTATTTGGATACCACCATCATAAAAACATCCAATGGTTTTAGATCTAAAATATACCGTAAGGATACCTGGTGTAATAGTTACCTACATTATACTAGCCACCACCCCCAGATGCAAAAGAAAAGTCTCATTAAAGGTCAAGCTGTCAGGAATAGCTAGAATGACTTCTGACTTTAATGACTTGATTAATGAGTTCCTTTTATTGGGTAAAAAATTCTTGGAAAGGGGGTACCCTGCTGACATGGTTATTGAAATTTTAGATGAAGTGTACAGAGGCTGGGGAAGTAAATATGTGGCACTTTTGGGAAAAAACTCTAACCAATGTAACTATAAAAAGAGGGAAGGAAGGTAAAAATTTCTACGGGGCCTGTGTTTTAGAATATAATGTGTTTTCTGAATCATTTACCAACATAATTAGAAAAAACTGGAATACATTGAAAATAAACAAGGAAGTATATGAAACAGTTGGGAATATACCTCTTTTTACATATAGAACTGGAAAAAATTTCAAAAGAATATTTGAGCAAGGAGAGAAAAAGAAAGGTATTTTGAAAGCTACCACTTCTTGTGGTAACTGTAATCTATGTAATATCATTTTGAGAGACACATGGATTAGGTTGAACAACGATTTAAATAGTGTGGTAAGATTTTGTAAGGGTAACTGCAAAACCAGGATGATAGTATACATGGCTAAATGTGAGGGTTGCCATGCATTCTATATAGGAAAAACTGAAAGGGCACTAAAATATGACATAAGAACAGGGAAAGAGACGAGTGCCTTATATAAACATTCATTGGTATGCCCAGCATACAATGGTTTCAAATTTGGTATTATTGATTTCATCACAGAAAACAACTGGAAGGGGGAGACATAAAAAATATTCTGCTGGGTAAAGAATTGAAATGGCAGTTGAGATTAAAATCTTTTATTACACCAGGATTGAATGAATATGTAACCATCAAGCCTGTTCTAATATCTAAAGCAGAAAACATTTAGCAGGTTTTGCTTTAGCCCCATATTGCCCTATATTACCCAAAAAAGTCACCACTTTCTTGTTTGAAAGAAGTATTTTCTAAGATCTTTTAATTCCATTTTATTATAGTATGTTTGGTAACGAAAATGTTGGATCCAATGATATATTTTGCAAACATCTTTGACAGGATTTATGTCATAATTTATTTATAACATACCTTTTGGCGCAGGGGGTTGACTCATTTTAATATGCATAGTTATTGTAGTAGCATGAGAAATGTATATTTTTTTCTACATTTTTATTCTATATTATGTATAACTTTTTAATTCATGGTTATTATGGAATTTTTTTCCCTAGGAACTGTTCTTTAGGAGCTGCATTTTGGGAAATGCACAGAGACAGAAAACTTTTGAAAAGTGCAATTTCAAAATGAGTTCCCTTTTAAATGTTAATTGGTTAACTTAGGGGAAATGGTATTTAAGGAAAGGGTAGCAGATGTATATGATTCTTACCTGATGAAGTCTAGCTTGTAGACGAAAGCGCTCATATTTGGAACTGTTGGCTTATCATAAAGACTGTTTTTTACCTCAACAAGGTGGCCTGGATTCTTTTTATATTGATCAGTATTTAGAAACATGGTAGTTTTAGATAGAACTGAAGACGTGAAAGAAGTCGTTGGTTTGTGCTGAATAACGGTAGTGTGAAGAACTTCCTCAGAAGCCGGTGCCTGCTCAGCAGCCCCGGACCCATCCAAGGTAGAGACATGCGCAGGTTCCATAGTCGAAGAATAGTCTCACGGCATACCAGACTACGAACGGGTCTTGGTAGAGGCCTGCAAATCGACTGAAGCGGGCATCAGGGCCTGCGAAAGCGCCTCGCTGAGTACCAGCGAACTGGCGAGTAGCTTAACAGAAGCATTGTCGGCAGTTTTGGACCTGTGCGGTCTGTCTCTGTCTTTATCCTTACATTTATTCAGAAGATTGGTAGTCGGATGGCTTACCGAAGCCATTTCAGAATACGGAGATAGAGAATGAAAGTATTTAGTGACAATAAGGGCCCAATGATGAATAGTTCAGGTGTTGAACAAGGCACAAAACTGACAGCGAGGTACGTTGTGGTCTGGGCCTAAACGGGTGATGCAGTAAGAATCTTGATCTCAGTGTGGTATTTGCTTTCCACAGGCGAGACAATTGTTAACTTTTTCTGACATCGGTTAGAGCAAGAAAAAAGGATCCTCAATGGGGTACTTAGCTTTAGAAGACTTCAGGATGATTCAATTCGGAAATGAAAACTCAGGTAGTGGCCGACTGGCACTCGTGCGAACTGCTTCTGCGTCGGGCTCCTCAGCAAGAAAGACTGATGTAATGGCATCAGGTGCCTGTTTTTATACCCCTGACGACCTGATGTCAGTCCTGGAGTGACAGCAACTGACGCAGAAATACTAAGTCTCAGCCCGACTGAGGGCTACCTGCAGGCAGATAACCCAAGAGTGATGACTGCAACAGTGAAACACGAACAACAACTTACTGTAACAGATGTCTTAGTGATCACTGTTGGGTTATCTTGCCAAATAACCTGGATGCCTGGCCAGGCTACCAAAGCAAAACCTTCCATTGAGCCATAAGAACAATGTATGACCTAAGTCCACAGGTGTAAAGGTTCATAAACTGACAAACGAATGTGAAAACCTTAAGATCATCTCAAAACCAGGAGACCTGGAGACACCTGAGGAAAGAGTAACTTGACAGTCAAATATCAGCTAAGAGTGGAGAAGACAGAGAATGCCCCCCCCCCCCCATCCTAAATAAAACAGTTAAGAGACAAACAAATGGAATGGCAGGGTGGGAAGGAATACTGCAACAGTGTTCAGTAGGACATCTACTGTCATGGCTAAGTTCTTACACAACTGTATTGTTGTCCTTCCTTTGATTACTGTTGCAGTACTCCAAACTGTTGGGTGATTCCCATAGCTTAGTGAGTAGTAAGGGTGGTTGGTCAGGCATAGGGGTGTTGTCAATTAGTCCAGAGAGAACAGACCTGGCAAAGGGATCTGGAGAAGGCATCCACCCTACAGTGTTTGGTAAAAGCATGTACAGAAAACCAAGTTACTGTTACTGTTTCTAGTATAGCTCTGGAATCAGTTATTTTGTAAATGGCTCCACAGGAGGCAGCTGTTCTAGCAGAATGGACTTTAACTGGGGAAGGTAAAGATTTACCATGGTTGGTGTAGCAAAAGGAAACCAATTTGGAAATACAGTTAGCAAGAGTTTTTTTAGTTTTACAACTTTGCTTCCTGGGCAGAAAAAACAACCCATCAGTCTTGCGAAAGGCCTTGGTCTTACCCAAGTAAAATCTGAGTTCCCTGTGCATACAGAAAATGGAGGATTAACTCCTCCTTGTTCTGAGGGTTAGGAAAAAAGTCATAAGATTGGCAGCCTGGTTGAGAGACAGCTCACTGACAACCTTAGGAATAAATGAATTGGCCCTCAGAGAAACCCTGTCCTTATGAAATATAAGTACAGGAGGGGAGGCCATCAAGGCTTGGAGGTAAGAAACTCTTTTAGCAGAAGTAAGGGCCACTAGAAAGATGGTTTTTCATGTACAAAGGCTTAGAGAAATGGAATCCATTGGTTCAAAGGGCAGAAGAGTAAGCTTTTCGAGGACAAAATTAAGGTTCCAGAAAAATGGAAGAGCTTCCATTGGTGGGTTTAAATGAAGGACACAACTGAGAAACTGTTTTACATCAAGCCTAAAAATTAGCGAAGGGTCTACAGGCAAGCATGCAGAAATGGTTGATAAGTGTTGTTGCTTTTCTTTCAGCTTTTCCCAGTTAGGGGTCACCACAGTGGAACTCCGGTCCACTAATGATTGGCAGTCGATTTTTACGGTGCCTAGGTGCCAGCCCGATGCCCAACCTTCAACGAAGGCATGCCCATTCACGCATGTCTTTTGAACACCACTCGACCACAGGGAGGACATGCAGACTCCACAGAAAAGGCGCTCCAGCCGAGAATTGAACGGGAGAAGCTCTTGCTGTGAGGCGACAACGCTACCTCTGCACCAATGGTTGATAAGTGTGCATTAATTAAAGAGTAAAATAGACTGGCTTTTAATAAACGCACACAAATAACAGAAGATAGTTGGAAGCCCAGTTTGAGTGGCGTCCCTTTTTTTTTTTTTATAGCAAGACAGGCAGAAAATCTTTTCCATTTAGATATACAAGACTTTTGAGTGGTAGGTTTCTTTGCCTCCTAAAGAATTTTCTGAGAACATGCTAAAGGTTAAGTGTCTAAACAGGAGCACTAGAGAATGCAGAGTTACTGAAAACTCGAATTTCATATAGCCGAGACCATATGATAGAGTTTTCAGAAACTCGACATTGAAGAAGAAGAAAAAAAAAAAACAGTAATAATCATTGTGTTTGTATGGGGGCAAGACCCCCTGCAGCTTTCCTACCTGAAAATGTTATGTCCATGATTGCACTGTAGCGAGGAAATGGGAAATCTCCTGTTCTGCGCTTCTGTATACAGCGCAGAACAGGAGATTTCTCTTTCCCCACTGTACTGCAATTTCGGAGTTGGTATATTTAAGTGAGGGGGGTGCTGGGGGGGCTTGCCCTCCGGCATAAATGATGTGTGTGATTTTTTTTTTTTTTTTTTGGTTGTTGTTGCTTGTTTTTTTTAATGCCGAGTTTCTGAAAACTCGATCATATGGTCTCGGCCACAAGAAAGTCGAGTTTTCAGAAACTCAACATTCTCTAGTGAAACTGTCTAAATGGATTAGAATCGTATCATCCATGCTGTCAGGCTAAGAAATAAGAGACTGGGTTGAAGTAGACAGCCCTTGTGCTGCTCTGTGGGTAACTTTGGTGATGACCCCTGGCTAGGTGCTCCCTAGGTCAAAAGGAAGTCACCAACAACATTTTTGTCTTCTCCCTCTGGGTCTGTGCAGGACACTGGGGAGAAGAGGCACAGAGGGATGGCATAAAGAAACTCCCTTTCCAAAGAAAGGACATGGCATCCGTCCTCCAGGCCTGAGAGCAAAGATTCCTGAAGCAAAGCAACTGTAGTTGCAACTGTGAATGGATGAAAATAGGTCCATCTGCTGGACACCCCATTTGTAGACCAGATCTAGGAAAACCTCCCTGTTCAGCATCCATTTCTGAGGATCTTCCCTAGATCTGCTTAGAAAATCTGCAAGGACATTGTCACAAGAGGGAATACATACGGCTTGAAGGGACAGGTTTATTTTCATGGCCTGGACCCAAGCTAAAAGAGCCAGTCTGTATGGATGATATTACTTGTTCACCCCCCTGGTTACATACCACATGACTGTAGTGTTGTCTGGAGGGTTCTGGAGACCAAGTGTATGACAGAACAAAATGCAGGGTCTGAAACGGTGCCCGCATTTCCTTTGCATTGGTGTGTTCTGTCCTTTGATTGGTGATCACTGCCCCTAGACTCTTAGGGAACCTGTCCATGCCCCAAAGCTTGGTCTGAGGCATCACTGTGCAGGTTCTGTGAAGGCACTGCCAGTATGGAAGGCATAGGTTGATGTTTACTTGCAATATCCACCACTGAAATTCTTTCTTTAGAAAAGGATGAAGTGGAATCAGAGTGTCAAGAAGACGGCAATGCTGAGACCAGACATATTTTAGGAACCACTGGATCTTTCTCATAAGGAGTCTTGCAAAAATACCATGGACATGGATAGAGCCCTGAAAATTTCATTTGCAGGGCAAAACTGAAAGGGGCAGCAGACTGAAACTGGTTGGACAGGCTCTGTACCTTTTCTTGAGGTAGGAAGGCCAGCATGAGGTCTGTGGCCATCTTACAACAAAGAAAGACCAGGTCTAGAGTGGACTAAGTTTATCATGAACCCCAGACTTTGCAGGAGGGAAATAGCAAAGTAGAGATGCTGAAAAATAATCTCCTGAAAGGACATCTGTATTAACAAGCCACCAAGATATGGAAATATTTGAATTCTGTGTTTTCTGCAAAAGGCAATGCCTGGTGCAAGGCACTTTGTGAAGACCATGGGGGCAGCAGACAACTCCAATGGCAAAGCAGAGAACTGAAAGAATGAGGGCACAAAAGACACCAATGACCACATGTAGAAAAAAACGACAGGTGCACGACCTGCATATGGACTGGAAGCATGACAGTCTGAGGCTTCCACACTCATACATCTGCTTATGCACCCTTGAAGGCATGGGCTTAGGTCATATGTAGGATGTAAGGCTCTATGGAAGGTTTTGGCTTTGGTACGATTGCCAGACATCTAGGTTACCTGGCAAGACAGCACAACAGTTTGGAATACTGCAACAGGCAGGCAGAGGGCTTTGCAGAATGAGATTATTTATGACACATCTCTCAAGTACGGATGAAGGAGATTGCGCCAAGCAAAAACAATTCATTAATCCCATCTTGAGAGTTTTTATGATGCATAGGACTTCTATTAAATGCTGTATGCAAGCTGGTGTAGAAAAAAATGTTGAATGAATGCTTGAAAGAGCTTCTGCAAAGTGATTTCAAAATAACATTTACGTACTTACTACACTGACAAGTGTGTTCATAGTTTCACAGTTGCTTTAGTGATTTGCGACCATACAGCATCATGGACCAGTGACCCCCTAAATGTATTTATCGCTTTTCATATGAACATGCATAATTATTTTGAAATTAAGCAATTTATCCACTATAACATGAGTGTTAATTCTTTCTGGAAAATCTATAGTCTTAATGAAAATTAATTTCTTTGTCTTTCGCTAAATAAAATACTAGGGTACCTTCAATAGAGGGTAATGATCTTAAACATTTCTTAAGAAATATAATCCATATCAAGGTACACTATTTCCAGTGCTATAATGGCATATTTACGTAAACTACCTATATTTAATGGAGTACAATATACTGGTCTGCAACTCTGTTGATATTCTAAGTATTTAACACCATTAGGTTTCTTAGTGAGCTTCCTTTGCACTCTTTTAGAATCTTTGTTAACAGGAAGGAATACATGGACACAAGCATTATGACTGCTTTGCACCTTTAGGCTCCTGCTCCACTGATGTTCTTGGCTTCAGTCTCCCCAGTACTTCATGACATACTGTTTTTGGGTATCCTGAGGATACAGGTAGCACTCGAGTAAAAAAAAAAAAAAAAAGGTGAAATACGAAGAAATCCAGCCAGTGATGTGCTGCTGATTGCTGTGAGAGGAGAGCTAGAGATGATTCAGATGTCCCATGCTTCAGGAGGGGGAAGACTGAATAGGTGATGTTAGCAAAGATGAGCACGCTTTCTACAAAGCTAATATTACTGCAATCACATAACTTTTAGATCTAATAAAAAATTATCCATGTTTCATAACAGTTAGGACTGAGCCCCCAGCTACATATAATGTTGGTCCAGCTAAGCAACTATCCCAGTGACTACAACAGCACCAAATTAATCTTTGGATGTACAAGCATGTCCTATCTGTATTTTTTTTTAAGTATTTAAACTAATCAAGTGGCAACTGTCAGATATCATTAACTCATGAATTTCTCTGAAAGGGAAGCCAGTGTAGCCATTGCTCTAGATGAGTGGGACTTGGATGACATTTGTAAGTTGGGGCTTCCTATAATACAACAACATTTTATGCAATCTGACATTCACCCCCCAAAAAAATTACCTTGGACACCTAAATGCCTTTTCCCTCTGTTTCACAGGACAGAAATAGATGGGCTGCAATTGTTATGGGGGGGGGGGTACAATAGTTAAGGTGTTTACCTTACAGACACAAGGTACAGGGTTTGATTCTCACCTTTGAAAAGGAAATGGGCCAGGCTTAAAATGGCCCACAAAGATGGCTAGCCTAGTATTTACCTATAAACCTATAATGTCTACAGTTCTGCTAATATAGAAATGTAACCATTCTGTGCATATCTTTGCAAAGGCGAAGGCACTCTCCTTTGCTTTGGCAGCTGGAATAGAAAACTAGGAAGATGATGGATTGGTTTAAATGACTACGTGAAAGAAAGCCTCATCCTAAGTATCATTCTGTCATTTTTGAAATGCCACATATGCTGCATTACTGTCAGTGCTTGCAGCTCTAATACCCTTCTGTCTGATGTTGCTGCCACATGAGAATCTCACATGACAAATACTTGAAGCCTGCCTTGGCAGTTGGCTGAGAAGTCTTTATCATCAGCTCATCCAGAATAATGTACAAAGTTCAACAATGGCACTGGATCTCTTACTGGCAGCCTTAAAATAAAGGTTCCTTGGAGGAAATCCTTGCTGACCCTTGTAGCAGCTAAGGAGGATAAATACTGACCTTGGTGAAAGTTAAAAATGGCAGCCAAATGGACTTCTACGGTGGAGTAATTAAAATCATATTTGAAAAATACTGTCAACTACATAAAGACTTGCTCTACAGATACAGAGTGTAGTTAACTTCCTGTGGGTGCCCAGTGTATAAACCTCTTCCATTTCCTTGTATGCTTTCCAGATAGATGGCTTCTGCCAAGAGGTTAAGTTCTACCTGACTTCAGGTGTGAATTTAGGATTACAGACTAGATTCAGAACTGGAGATATCACACTGTGTGAGGGAACGGACATTTGAGTTAGTATGCCTGAAGGATAAGAAATTCCGCCCTCAAAAGGAATGAGAACAAGTGGCCCTTCCAGAGTATTTGGTGTACGCAGTGAAAAGCTAGCCTGTCTGTTCAAGAAAACATCAGCAATATCTGCCTGGACATCAACATCTGAGCCTCCCAGATGGCTTTCAGTATAAAGAAAATCATGCATAAGCACAAGGAAGGTGAAGAGGTCCTCTCTCCAACAGTACATCCTTTATCTTATTTATGTCCAGCAGCATAAGGGATTATTTTGCATCTGATCTATTGCTGATTGTCCCCATTTTCTTAAAATTCTGTTCACATTTTTGTGGTCTATTTATCACTTGTGTGGGAATGTAGCTTAGTGTTCAGCCTGTCTGTTAGTATACTGGTCTCTGGGAATTGGCCTGAACTAGAAATGGGTTATGGTCTAAGGGCAAATCCCTCTCCATCACTGCTTCTCTACAATCTGAAAAGCAGTGGATGCTTCCTTATTTGCTTAAATAATAGATCCCTGTCATGCTGACTAAATGGATAGCTAAGGATTCCCCAGGGCAAGACACTCAAAGGCCAAATGTAAAAGAAACAGTGCAAAAATGTCCACCAGAATGATAAGAAACAGAGACTCCTGTCAGGAACCAAAATCCTGCACTGTTTTGAAATGCTCCATCCCCACCCAAAGGCATATCCATCCAAAGTGAGCAATGTAGCCCAGACAGGAATTTGGATGACTTTCTATACGGAGAGGATGAGTGTGAACATTTGCCATCAAAGTTTTTTATGCACAAGTCTGCAATGAGGATTCTTTGTAACACTTGCTGCCATTATAAATGATGTGCGCATTGCAAAAGTTTCATGTGCAACTATGCATGTGACGTGTATGGTTGCTGCCATATAACCTAGAATCTTAAGGGCATAACCACAAAACCATAGCAAGTGATATAAAGAGATATGGTGAACTGTGGCAAAAAGGTTTTTATATACCCGGGTAACCAGGTAATGTGTCAAGTGGGCACATGTTGTGACTAGGAAAAATTGACAAAGATCTACAGAAGACTGTAAAGTCTGAGCAGAGGCTGTACATGTTGCTTCAATTGTTCTAAGGAAGGAGCAGCAAGGAGCTAGTCATCTATTTAGAGGGCGACTTTGGTCCCTAGCAACTCTGGTGAGCTGCTACAATGGAAATGCACTTAGTGAACATTCTTTGGGCTATGCTGAGAATGAAGGGCAGGCTTCTGAAATGATACTGCTTGACTCCTACCCAAAAGGAGAGACAGCTCCTGGACTCCTTGGCAAACTTGACATACAGGGAGGCATTCTGGACTAATTGCACTAAACAATCAGCCATGTTATACACAATCTACATCTAGCAGCTCATTAGGATGGAAAATATAGAAGCTTCAGCCCTGAGATTCACTTTCTGTGAATCATCTGGCATCTCCTATGCTACCTGTAGAATTTCATCTGCAATATGGAAATGCACCATGTGGGTTAAACAGTTCAGCATTCTCAGGGACTGCATTGGGTAGGAACACTTACTAAATCTGTCTACTGTCCTGGACTCTGTCTGAAGGATGGATGACAGGACTCTTAAGGAGTAGGAGCCCTTTTCAGGTCTGCTGCAGACACAATGGGATCAGGCTTGAAATTGCTGACCAGATTGATGACTCTCCTGTTGGACATAAAATTTGATCCAACATCTTGGGTGCCGAGATACTATGACAGGGTTGTCCCAAGCCATACTGAAAGCATCTTTAATGATGCTTACCAAAGGAGGAATCGTCCAGTAGGATAAGAGTAGTAAACCTGCAGGCTTTCTGCAGGGAGGGAATAAGGATTGTGGGAGACTTCCTTTTCCCTGCATTAGATGGAAAAACTCTCCAAATTTAGGGTCACTGTGCAGGGTTGCTCAAAGAAAGCTGCACTCTCCTCATTGTCCAAGTCAGCAATGGCTGGCACTGCTGGTGAGAATGTGTTTTTATTTCTGCTAGATTTTATGGGTCTTTTGAGAGAGAATTCCAAAAATCTAGACTACAAAGGAAGTAATTTTGTGGCTTCTTAGGCAGAGAAGGCTGTAACTTCCTTTGGGTGATGTCTGCGATTTACTCTGCTCAAAAACAGCACGTCTACCTGGAAGCAAACTTGCATGCTTTGCTTACTACAGCATCTGTGCCTGCAGGATCTGCTGCATATAGAATGCACCAATACCACTTAAGCTGTGCTACATACTGGATTGTCAGTGCTGTTGGAAAGGAAGCCGCAACCGTAAACATCTTGGCTAACTTCTAGTGGGTCAAACTGGGGCAAGTGATGCCAGGAAGGTAAGGAAGAATCTTGTGCTGTTGTCGGAAATATGGGCTGCACTGGTGTCAAAAAGGGTGATAGCACAATCGACACCAAGTAGTGAGGGTGAGGCTACATCTGCATCAGCTTAATATGCCTAAAGAATGGTAATGCAGTTTTCAAAGGTTTTGTCAGGGAAGAGGTTTTGGATCCAGTAGTTTAATCAGCAATATGCTGCATGCCAGGGAATACAAATGAGACTGTAAGGGACAGACCGCAAACTCTAGCAGAACCACAAAAACTTTCGCCAATGCCCCTATGACAGTGCATGGGAGATTGAGTGATTAGTGTCTCTTCCATCTTCACTGACTGTTTCTACGTGTTGGCTCTGGGGAGATGGCTCTAGCACTCATACAGTTTCGAAGAATTATTTTGATGATCAGGCTGCTTCTTAAGTATTTTGGCTGGGGAGTTTTCAGAAAACAAATCCAGTGTTGATACTGATATTAAAGATCTCTTTATTACAAAGACGAGGTATCTGAATGGTCTCTGGTACAGAGAGAGCTGATGGGCATGGAATGGGATAGATTCAGAATCCAATGCATGGTTGCAGTCCTGCTCTTGGGGTCTAGATATCAATATCTGTCTCAAAGTGAGTTGGTAGTGTGTTCTTGGCATAATTTATGGGAAGTGTGTTTGAAACTAACTACAGAATGCCCAATGTGTAGTTATGCCACCTTCTGAGGCATTACAAAGAGAATGCCTTTCAATGGATGCAAATAGCATGCTGTAGGAGCATTGTTTAAAAGACCATTTAAACCTGCTGACGATGGAAAATCATAAGCCTCAGGAGCTGCATACCCATGGGGAACAAGGGGGTGAGAAATTGGCATAATTATAGGACTACCTGTATGACACAATATTTTTTAACACAGTGCCAAAGGCAACAGACTTTGTCAAACAAAACAACAAGCATCCAAACCAAATGCCTAAAGAAAAATTCTTAAGTGCATCAGTGAAGAACCAGCAAGACTGAAGTGAAGTTGAATTATGACAGCTGTGGAAGGGAGCAAGCAGCCTAAAGTTGTTCCAGATTCTGAATGGTCCTAATGTCTGTGGTGTATAATTCTTTCAGTTACTGAAGATGGATTACTACTTAGCAGATCTTGCATTGCCACCACAAAGCTTGCCAATTACTGACATACACCACAAGACCCACAGTTCAGCTGTGTCAGCACTATGACAGCCAAAATGAAAGAAAAATCAAGCATTACTGCAAAATCTTCTAAAGCAGTTGATATTCTAAAACGTGTAAGAAGCTACCTTAAAACATATTCAGAAAATAGCAATAAACATCTGTTTTGAGAAAAAGCAGTAGGGGGAAGAAGAAAACGCAGGAAGTGAGTACCTTGCTAAATGTCAACATTTTCTCCTCAAAAGAATTTGAAAATAAGTGTTCATTCAATGGCTTCTGATTTTTTACACTGCTGTCAAATCACACTCCTGAAAAAGAACACTAAAAATTCAATTTAATAAACTAATACTATGTAATTTAAACTTTACCAGCTGACACATTCACTTTCTAGACACTTAAAGGCTGGATCACATTATTGCAGCTATTAGTGAGTTAATAAAAATTCCCAGAATGTCACTTTATACTTTTTCCTAGCAGTGCAATAGAACTGCAGTTTTGCAACAAGAAAAGAAGTCATGTAATTTGGCAGCTATATACGGAGGGGATCCTTGCAAGCCACAAATATAAAACTGCAGTCAAAATGAGTCAAGAATACATCATGGAAGTTTTGCCTACACACTTCAACTTTGGCTTCTTATCCCAAACTATGATGCACAGCAGAAATAGTCATTAAATGACTCATAGTCAAAATGCTGTTCTTAGAGTAGTTTAAAGTGACGCTATATATCTTACAATTTACATAGCAAATATAACCCAATAGTTAAATCTTACATAGGACAAGATATATTATCAACGGTCAGCAAAGTCAATCAGCCATTTCAGGACTATTATGCAATTATTTTAAGCTGCATGGGTAACAGTTTACTTATAAAGTACAGTTGTGTACACTTACCATAAATGTAGATGTTTGAGTGTATTCACTGTTGCAGACATTACATTTGGGTAATCCTGCTGGCAGGTTGCCCTCAGTCGGCCTGAATTCCAAAGTCTTGGGTCTTGTGTCAGCTGCTGTCACCTCTTCCCCGACGTCAGGTCGTCAGGGGTATAAAAGAAGCAGCCAGCACCATTTTCTTCAGTTTTTCTTGCCCCAGATGTCAGGTGGCCCCTAAAAGGGTAGCCAAAATTTATATATATATATATATATATATATATATATATATATATATATATATATATATATCTATATATATATATATATATATAAAAAATACATACACCTATATAAACTTTACCTTCATCTACCAGCAAATACACCACATAGGTTGTATAAATCAGAGAAGGAAAGAAAAGTTCCAGCAGAAAAAGGGGGATGGCGGGTGGGTAACCTGGACTGCAACAGTGAATACACTCGAACATCTACATTTATGGTAATTGTACACAACTGTACTATGTTCTTCGTGTTTCACTGTTGCAGTCATTACATTTGGGTAGAGTCCCAAAGCTACGGTTGAGAGGCTGGAGCTAAACAGCATTAGGTGCGGCTATGAGGCCCTGCAGAATTAAGTGGCAAAGCCTGCCCTGGATTTAGAGTAGAGTGGCATATGATAGTGCTTTGTAAAGGTGTGCACTGAACTCCAAGTAGCAGCCTCTAAAATGTCTTTGGTTGGTACTCCCCTGAGAAAGGCTGCTGAAGTGGCTGCAGCTCTGGTGGAATGTGGCCTAATGCCCTTAGGCACTGGCTTGCCATGGTGTAAGTAGCAGAAACGAATGCAGTAGCCTATCCACTTTGAAATAGTCTGCTTTGAGACAGCCTTTCCTTATGATCCTGCAGCATATGCCACTAGTAATTGCTCTGTCTTCCTGAAAACTTTGGTTCTGTCCAAGTAGAATCTAAGCTGTCTGTGTACGTCCAAAGAATGCAAAATTCTCTCCCCCTTGTTCTGTGGATTTGGATAAAGAGTTGGCAGATGAATAGTTTGGTTTAAGAGCCACACTGGACACCACCTTAGGCATAAATGTTGGGTTTGTCCTCAGAGAGACCCTGTCTGGATAAAAGGTTCCACAGCCATGAGTGCATGTAGCTCTGAAACTCGCCTTGCAGAGGTTATTGCTAGGAGCAGAGCTGCTTTTCAAGATAAAAACTTTATATCAGCAGTAGCAGCTGGCTCGAAAGAAGGCAGGGTGAGTTTTTCCAAGACACAGTTGAGGTCCCATGCAGGTATTGGTGATCTCCTTGGAGGCCTTAAATTTTTGGCTCCTCTGAGGTACTGCTTTAATAAAGGATCAGAAAAAAATTGGTGGCTCTGTATTGTAATAAGCCAAAATGGCAGAGGCATGAATTTTAATTGATGAAAAAGATAGGCCTTTGTCCGGCCCTTAGTTAAGTATTGCAAAATCTGAGGAATATTTGGTAAAGCTGTATCAGTTTCTTTTGCCTGATTCCAAGCACAGAATCTCTTCCATTTTCCAGCATAAGATTTTCTAGTGCTAGGCTTCTGGCTTCCAAAATGACATCCATCACAGCTTTACTGAGAGGTGTGTTTTGTATGACTACATTATCCGCCATGCTGCCAGGTTTAAAGTACTGAGTTGGCTGTGCAGATCTGATTGTTTTGCTGGGACAGTAGATGAGGTATTTGAGGTAAGGTCCAAGCTGGGCATTGAGACAAGTTCCTTAGGATTGGATACCAGTACTGGCGGGGCCAGTCTGGGGCAATCAGTATCATCTTTGGCTTCTCCTGTCTGGCCTTTAGGAGTACCTTGGGGAGGAGAGGCAGTGGAGGAAAGGCATACACTGATAGGTTTTTCCAACTGAAAGATAGGGCGTCCACTTTCAATGCTTGTCTGTGATAAGTCCTTGTGCAGAATCTTTTTAGTTGGTAGTTGTGAGGGGAGGCAAATAGATCTATGTCCGGGCATCCCCATTTCCATGTTATCATGCTGAAGACTTGTGGATCCAGCTGCCACTCGTGGGGATACATGAGGTTTCTGCTTAGTTCGTCTGCCAGAGTGTTTTCCTTTCCTGGCAGGAATTATGCCTGCAGATGTACTTGGTAAGTCAATGCTGTGTTCCACAAAGTCATGGTTAGTCTGCAAAGAGGGTAAGAATGTGTGCCCCCCTGCTTGTTTATATACCACATGACCGTGGTATTGTCTGTCTTCATCAGTAGTTGTCCCAGATGAAGTAGGTCCTTGAAGGCTGTCAGGGCATTTTGAACAGCTAGCATCTCTTTTTGACCGATATGTAGATGCATTTGGTTTGAGGACCATGTGCCCTGAATGCATCTTCCTGCCATGTGGGCCCCCCAGGCATAATCTGATGCATCCGTTGTTAGTGTCTGCCTGGCTGGGGGTAATGTGAATGGCTGTCCCTTGTTCTGGTGACAATCCTTCGCCCACCATCGAAACTCCTGTTGCAGGCAGGGAATGAGAGTAATCATTGTTTCCAGGCTGTGGCAATGTTGAGCCCAAACGCTTTTTAGGTACCACTGAAGTTTCCTCATATGCAGTCTTGTATATGGAATTAGTAGGATGCAGGATGCCATGAAGCCCAAAGCCTGCAGAATTTTTCTTGCAGATAACTGGGCTTTTGTTGCCAACATTTTGAAATAAGTAGTCAGTTGCTTTTGTTTGTCTGGCGTGAGATAAGCCATCAGCCATCTGGGCAGTTGTATTTAAGCTTGCACCCAGGAATATTATCTCTTGAGATGGTACTAGTTCTGATTTCTTTTCGTTGACTGTGTACCCTAGGCATGTTAGAAGTCTTTTCACAAACGCCAGATGCTGTAGAAGAATGTCCTTGTTCTCTGCTTGAATTAGACAGTCGTCCAAGTAAGGATATATTTGTATTCCTCTTTGTCTGCAGACTGCAATTACTGGTGCCAGGCACTTTGTAAAGACCCTGGGCGCAGTAGATAAGCCAAAGGGCAGTGCGGAGAATTGGTAATGCACTGAGCCAGCCTTGAATCTGAGGTATCTTCTGCATGACTGTCTGATGGGGACATTCAGGTATGCCTCTTTTAGGTCTAAAGTCACAAGCCAAGCATTCTTGCCCAGCATGGGCAGAAGCAGATGCAAAGTCAACATTTTGAATTTTGGTATATCCAGGAATGTGTTCAGAATAGATAGGTCCAGTATTGGTCTCCAGGCCTTGTCCTTTCTGGGTACCTAGAACAGTTTTGAGTAAAATCCTTGTCCCTGCTCTTGCTCTGGTACTTGTTGAATGGCCCCCATGTCCATGAGGGATAAGACTTGTTTTTGTGCCTCTGCCCATTGATTTTTTGGCAGATCTGGCCAGCCGTTTGCCTTTGGCAGGGTATGGAAATGGAACTTGTAGCCTTGTGACACTATATTTAGAACCCACTTGTCCTGGGTTATAACGTGCCAATTTTGAGAAAAAAGTGCTAATTTTCCCCCTAAGGGTGCTGCCAGGAGATAAGTGCTTAGTGCAAGCAGGGGGAAGTCATTGGGACTGTTTCCTGTATGGTTGTGATTTGTCCTCTCTAACTTTGGAGGTAGAAGCCCCCCACTGCTTTGACCTGTATGAACCTTGCGCCTGGGATTTGCCTCTAGGGTGTCTGGATCTGCCCCTTTGAGGTCTGTCTGACACAGGAAAGGACCAATTCTTTGTAGGCCAGTGCCTACTAAACCTAGGTGGCTGTACTTGTAAAAAAATCTTTGACAGTTTGCATAGATTTAGCTTTGTCCTCCATTTTCTTTAACACCTCTTCTGCCTTAACACCAAACAAAGTATCATGCTGTAAGGGTGCATCTAATAATTTAACTTTGACATGATCAGGCAGATTTTGTTCCTTTAACCAAGCATGCCTCCTAATTACAGAACCCGTAACTGCAGCCCTGCAGGAGGCCTCCAAAGAATCAAAACCACAGTGCAAAGTATGCTTTCCAACTTGTTCAGCTGCATGCAATAAATCCTGCATTTCCTTGTTTTCTGCACATTCAGAGTTTAACAACATTTTCTGTTTAAGCAATGCCATGACATGTAGCTGATATTTGAGCATATGAAACTGACAGTTTAAGGCACTTATAGCCAACGCCCTAGGGTAGGGTTTTTTGCAGCGGAAGCCTTAACTCCTTTGGGAACCTGTGAAATAGTTTCTTGGTCTGCAGCAGGGTTTTTAAAAAGGAATTTATGAGAGTCAGGAACCCTGTAATATCTGTCAGGCTTAACAAGAGCTGGAGGTAAGGAGTCAGGGGTCAGACTAGACTCAGAAAACACATAATCTACAATGTCTAACACAGGTGGAATGGCTAGAGGCCTGTGTTGAGGTAGTAAAAGGAAATCCCTGAGCCTCTTTTTAGATTCTGAAAAATCCTGGCTCTCCCAGTGGAAATGCTCCCTCATGATATGCAAGGTTTCCCCAAAAGAATAGTCCTCTGGAGGAGAAGCTGAAGGTATATATTCTTCAGCATCAGAATCCTCATGGGGGGGGAAGAGAATATTCCTGATCAGAAGAGGAATCAGAAGAAATAGAAACCTGATCTGAAGATTCATAGTCAGTCTCTTGCCTAGGCCTCTTATCAGGAGGGGGATGGGAACCCCTGATCAAGGTAATCAAGTCTTCGGCCATTTTGAGCATCTGTTTTTTGGGCATAGAGGCCTGTCCACGTGGCTCTTGAGTTTGTTTCTTTGCTTTAGAAGGTGCTTTAGTCTTTGCCTTTGAAGCTGAAGTCGGTTTAATGTAAAGATGTTTAGGTTTGAATATACCCTCAGAAGCCGGTGACTGCTCAGCGGCTCCGGACCCATCTGAGGGAATAGTGTCCGAGGCTCCAATACCTTGAGTTTCCAGTGGCATATCCGACTCCATGTGGGAGTCGGTAGTGGCCTGCGACTCTAAAGTAGTGGGCTTCAGGGGCTGCGAAAGCGCCTCACTGAGAACTGGCGAACCGGCGACTGGCTTAGGAGAAGCTTCATCGTCGGTTTTGGACCTCGGTTGTTTATCTCTCTCCTTTTCTTTGCGCTTTTTTGTGAACTCCGGTAGTCAGATGGCTATCCGACGACATTTGTGGATAATTAAACTGGCGTCCAAAATAGTTTAAAGCGAAATCATACTGACGCTTAATAGTGCGTTGGTTACATCTAGCACAAAACCGACAACCAGAAACGTTGTGATCAGGGCCTAGGCAAGGAATACAGTAAGAATGAAAGTCCTTATGAGGTATTTGCTTTCCACAAGAAATACAATTATTCACTTTTCCTGACATCGGCCTGGAGCAAGAAAAAAGTTTCCCCAAGGGGTACTTAGCTTTATTGAAGACTTCGGGTCTGAAACTCGAACACGAAAATCTCAGGAGTCGGCAGACCAGCACTTCTGAACTGCTTCTGCTTCGGGCACCACGCGGCAAGAAAGACTGAAGAAAATGGCATCGGCGGCTTCTTTTATGCCCCTGATGACCTTATGTCAGGGAAGAGGTGACAGCAGCCGACGCAGGACCCAATACTTTGGAATTCAGGCCGACTGAGGGCACCCTGCCAGCAAGATTACCCAAATGTAACGACTGTAACAGTGAAACACGAAGAACATCTTCTGTCCCAAACAGGTAAAGTGCCTATGGCCATGCACAACTCCGTCTTCCATAAAAATAAGGTAAATTACATCCAATGCCATATGGAATTTAGAAACTGCTGTCCTGCCATGGCAAACAAACAAGTTATTTACCACTGCAAGAATAACAAGTACTCTCTAACTAAATTAAAGCATGGTTTATCAGAAAATTGATCATGAACTGCAAAACCTCTTGAAGGTGCACTGTTAAATATGGTTTGCTGTATATGGCCAGTCTTCCTTCAATGGCATCTTCCATCAGCTTGCTGCACCACCAGAAGACATAGCTTTCAAACATTATTTGTTTACTGGGAAAGTCCGACTGGACACAGGTCCATTTTCAGCAGAGGCCCGGGGAGAAAAGCTCCAACAATATGAAAAACAAATATTATACCACAAGAAAATTAGAGTACAGGTCAATAATAAAACTGCATATTGCAAAATATAAATAACCGAAAAAGGGGACACCTGTCATGTGCAGCACAGATGCACATATATACATAGCCATGCTCATGTAGCACAGATGCACATACATCCACAGCCATGCTCATACAGCACAGATGCACATATAGCTGTAGCGATGCTTATGTAACACAGATGCACATATATCCATAGCCATTTTCATGTAGCACAGATGCACATATAGCCATAGCTATGTTAATGCAGCACAGATGCACATATATCCGTAGCCATGGTCACGCAGCACAGATGTAAATATATCTGTAGCAATGCTCATGAAGCGCAGATGTACATATATCCATAGCCATGCTCAAGCAGCACAGATGCACATACATTTGTAGACATGCTCATGCAGCAGAGATGCACACATATCCTTAGCCTTGCTCATGCAACACAGATGCACATATACCCATAGCTATATTCATACAGCACAGGTGCACATATATCCATAGCCATACTCATGCAGCACAGGTGCATATATATCCATGGCCATGCTGTTGAAGCACAGATGTACATATATCCATAGCCATGCTCGCACAGCACAGATGCACATAGATCTGTAGTCATGTTCATACAGCACAGATGCAAATGTATCCATAGCCACACCCCTGCAGCACAGATATCAATTTTAACAAAATTTGTACATCAAAGAGTATACGGTATTATACAAACTAGACTAGCATATATATTAGAAAGCACAGTATGATATTTTTGAGGAAGACTTGAAATGATTTGAGGTAGAGTTAAGTATATATAGGGAAGGAAGAAGGCATAACAGGATAGTACTGTAAAGGGTAGATCTAAAGAAAGTCATAGGGTGTGTATAAAAAGTGGAGAATATAGAGTTAGTCAGGTGGGTAGCAAGAGCAAAGCCAGGACTTTTCTAAGTGAGTAAATAGAAGTTTTTAAATTGCACTATGGTGCAGAAGGAAGTGGGTAGTTTATTCCATCTTTTAGGAAAGATGTTAGAGAATAAGGATTCTCCAGCTGAGTTGTTAGCTTTGGTGGATTTAACTAGGAGTTTCTCACTGGAATGTAGTGTTCTAGTGGTGGTGTATGGTTGTATGAGATCTTGAAGGGCTGGGGTTTTATCTGGTTCATGGAGTATTTTATGGGTGAAGGTTAGTTGCTTGTACTGGAGGAGCTGAGGAAGTTCTAGACAGTTTAGTTGTCTAAGGGCTGTGTAATGGTGTGTTTTGTCGGGGGAGTTTGTGCAAATTTGGCTACTTTATTGTAACATGAGTCTAGTTTAGTTAAGGTCTGATTTGCGTAAGTTGGTAGGCATAAGATGCAAATGTATCCATATCCACACCCCTGCAGCACAGATATCAATTAAATAGTCCAAAATGCCTTTAATAACTACTTTACAGAAGCCATTCTAACACTAGCAAACTCTCTACCAACACCTACTCCATCCTCACCTGATACCTCCCCATCCTCTACTAATCACTTTCAAATCCAACCTGTGTCTTCTTCTAGCATATATAAGCTTCTCTCAAAACTAAAACCATGCACCCCATCAGCTGACCAGCTCCCTTCTGAATACTTACAAATTGCTGCTAAAGCTATCTATCACCCAATATCTATTCTAATAAATAGGACCATCTCTGAAAGGAAAATCCCCTCAGTCTGGAAGATATCGCACATAATTCCCCTGCATAAAGGAGGCCCTTCTTCAATTATCCAACTATCGTCCTATTGCCTTACTGTCCCCATTAGCTAAAATAATGGAAAGGTGTATACATAAACAATTTCTGAATTACCTTCTTCAAAACAACCTTCTAGCTGACTGTCAACATGGTTTTAGACCCCATCACAGTACTACCACTGCCCTTCTGTCTTTTACTGACTCTATAAATAAAAATCGAAACAGTAACCTTCTCTCATCTGCTCTATTTATAGATCTATCAAAAGCTTTTGATATGGTTAACCATAATATACTCCTTGACAAACTTAACAACCTCTCTTTAAGCTCTCATACTCTACAGTGGTTTAGAAGCTATCTGGAAAATAGACAACAAACAGTTCTATGGGAAAATAACCTCTCATCTTTACTTCCAGTAAATGTAGGGGTTCCACAAGGATCTATCCTTGGACCCCTTCTTTTCTCAGTATTTATTAATGACCTATATTTGAATATATCTCAAGCTACCTGCATCCAATATGCAGATGACTCGACATTGATCTGCTCTGCCGCAAATACTCCCTCTCTCCAGTCCATCACCCAGACAACCTTTCATAATGTTGAAAAGTGGTTTATGCAGCATTGCCTCCTCCTTAATCCCAAAAAAACAAAGCTCCTTCTCTTTACTCCTACTAATAAATATCCTACACCTCTCTTTACTATCACATCAAATAATTCAACCTGCATCAACCCTGATAATACCACTCGACTATTAGGGGTAACCATTGATAACCATCTCAACTTTGATGAACAAATAAATAGTACTATTAAAGCTGTGAATAAAAAATTGGGACACTCTATAGAATTAAACCTTTCCTTACCCCAGCAGCCAGAAAAACCATTGCACAGACCCACCTGCTCCACTCTTTTTATGCTTGACCATTTATACCACACTCTCTAAAAATAACATCAATAAACTCTCCACATGTTATAACAGTATAGCTAGATTCATTAATGCAACTCCCTTAGAACCCACCACTGTTATAACCTGAAACAACTAAATTGGCTAGAACTAAATAACCAATTACTTTACCAACAACTACTTATAATTCATAAAACCCTTCACTTCCCTGAAAATACTCCAAGTCTGGCTAAACTTATCTCTCCATATAAGAACCTAAACACACTTCGTTCTGCCAACAAGTTTCTAGTATCTATTACTAAATCACACAACAAAGCGGGTGATGCACTATTTTCTAATTCTATAGGTAAACACTGGAATCTAATCCCTCAAGAAATAGCAACTCTTCAGTCCACCTCTCTCTTCAAAAGACAAATCAAAGGACACCTTACTTCTCAATGGCTATGTCCCTGTACCAATCCCGATTAAAAGTATGGCTCAACACACCATATTATTTTTTATTCCGGTCCCCTTACTGGCCCTACCTGAAGCTTTCTGGAATTGAGAGGTGAATACTAAAGTACTCCTAGATCTCTGAATTACTTGACTAGGTAGATTTTTGCTTTTTGTTTTTAACTTGTACTTATTTTTTAAAATGTGATAGTTATCCTTTCTTGTACCTTATATAAATCTACTAAGAAAAATGTTATTAATCTCTGTTATTTTGTCCATACTGGAGCTTTTCTCCCCGGGCCTCTACTGTAAACGGATATATATCCAGCTGGACTAGCCCGGTCAACAAATGTAAAATAAAAAATAAAAATAAAATAAGGGAGGCGTAGTTTAGGGATGACAGGAGGTGTGTCCGGGCAATGGTACCTCTTGTAGATCTGGTTAAAAATTTCTTGTTTCTGTAAAGGAGGCCTAATTTTTTATGAACTTTTTGAAAGTTTGGGCTATGTGGATATCAAATTTTAGATTGTTGTCAATTTTGACTCCGAGCAGTTTGGTATGTGTCACAGGAATGTATCACTTATACTGCTTCTAAACAACCTCTGGACTACAGGGTGGTGCCAAATTTTCACACTGTTTAGTGAAATTCAGAAACATAAATCCATAATTTATGACACTGTAATATGCAAAAAATAAAATCATATCTATACTTGGTTTTACTGTTTTGTAACTCAACTCAATCTGATCATATACCACACTTTGCCAACACATCCCACAATTTGCCATACTCACCCTTTTCAGTGAAAACAGGTAGAATGACATACCAAAAACATTCTCAAGAAATAAGAGCACCAGACGCCTACATTCCCAATTATGCTGATGTCTACCATATATATGATGGAATTTGGCTGAACTCAAAAGTAGTGATTGCTGAGCAGCAGGAATGAGGGAATGTCTGTAAATTTTAGACAGTTGCCGCTGAAGGATTTGCTTTGTTAAAACAGTGAAGTTTTACAGACAATTTCCAGAAAGGATCACTTGCATAGCAATTGCCAAGTAACCTGTAAAGAATTGAGTTTGCAACCCCCTTAACAAGCATCATACAGTGCAATACAAATCACGCAAGGAATCTACCTGGTAGGGTTGCATACCAAAATGCATATAAACAAATTTTGACTGGTTTTCCATTCATCTCAAAAGTACAAGTCATGAATTTTTTTTAAAATCCATTTCAAGAAAACTTAAATTGCTACAGATTTATATAATCAGAGTTTACAAGGCTGAGTCAGTCACTGGACCATTACCACCTTCCCAACACCCACAAGTGCATAATTCTTTGTAATTTATTTATTATTTTATTTTATTTTATATTTGTTAAACGAGAAAATCTGACTTGGATTTACAGCATTCAGTCTTCTTGGGTACACACCTGCTATCAATTAAAGTGATTCTGGTTAACCCCAAATAAAGTTCAGCTGTCCTAGTGGGATTTTCCTGACATGTACTCAGTTGCCTGCTACACCAAATGCCATGGTTCACAGAGAGCTTACAAAGCATCAAAAGGATCTCATTGCTGAAAGGCATCAATCAGGAGAAGGGTACAAAACAAATTTCCACAGCATTGGATATACCATGGAATACAGTGAAAACAGTCATCAAAAAGTGAAGAAAATATGGGACAAAGTGACGTTGCAAAGAATTGGATGTCCATCCAAAATTGATGAATAGACAAGACGAAAACTAGTCAGGGAGGCTGCCAAGAGACCTACAGCAACACTGAAGGAGCTGCAAGAATTTCTGGCAAGTACTGGTTGTCTACTACATATGACAACAATTTCCCGTATTCTCCATATTTCTAGGCTATGGGTTAGGGTTGCAAAACGGAAGCCTTTCCTTACACAAAAAAACATCCAGACCCTGCTAAAATTTGCAAAACAATACATCAAGTCTCCCAAAAGCATGTGGTAAAATGTGTTATGGTTTGATGAGACCAAGGTTGAACTTTTTGGTCACAATTCCAGAAAGTACATTTGGTGCAAAACAACACTTCGCATCACTAAAAAAAAACACCATCCCCATGGTGAAGCATGGTGGTGGCAGTATCATGCTTTGGGGTCGTTTTTCTTCAGCTGGAACTGGGGCTTTAGTCAAGGTGGAGGGAATTATGAATAGTTCCAAATGCCAGTCACTTTTGGCCCAAAACATTTAGGCACCTGCTAGAAAGGTTAAGATGAAGAGGAATGTCACCTTTCAGCATGACAATGACCCCAAGCATACCTCCAAATCAACAAAAGAATGACTTCACCAGAAAATACATACGGGACTGTCAGTGCTGTTGGAAAGGAAGCCACAACCGTAAACATCTTGGCTAACTTCTAGTGGGTCAAACTGGGGCAAGTGATGCCAGGAAGGTAAGGAAGAATCTTGTGCTGTTGTCAGAAGCATGTGCTGCACTGGTGTCAAAAAGGGTGCTAGCACAATCGACACCAAGTAGTGAGGGTGAGGCTACATCTGCATCAGCTTAATATGCCTAAAGAATGGTAATGCAGTTTTCAAAGGTTTTGTCAGGGAAGAGGTTTTGGATCCAGTAGTTTAATCAGCAATATGCTGCATGCCAGGGAATACAAATGAGACTGTAAAGGACAGACCGCAAACTCTAGCAGAACCACAAAAACTTTCGCCAATGCCCCTATGACAGTGCATGGGAGATTGAGTGATTAGTGTCTCTTCCATCTTCACTGACTGTTTCTACGTGTTGGCTCTGGGGAGATGGCTCTAGCACTCATACAGTTTCGAAGAATTATTTTGATGATCAGGCTGCTTCTTAAGTATTTTGGCTGGGGAGTTTTCAGAAAACAAATCCAGTGTTGATACTGATATTAAAGATCTCTTTATTACAAAGACGAGGTATCTGAATGGTCTCTGGTACAGAGAGAGCTGATGGGCATGGAATGGGATAGATTCAGAATCCAATGCATGGTTGCAGTCCTGCTCTTGAGGTCTAGATATCAATATCTGTCCCAAAGTTAGATGGTAGCATGTTCTTGGCATAATTTATGGGAAGTGTGGTTGAAACTCACTATAGAATGCCCAATGTGTAGTTATGCCACCTTCTGAGGCATTACAAAGAGAATGCCTTTCAATGGATGCAAATAGCATGCTGTAGGAGCATTGTTTAAAAGACCATTTAAACCTGCTGACGATGGAAAATCATAAGCCTCAGGAGCTGCATACCCATGGGGAACAAGGGGGAGAGAAATAGGCATAATTATAGGACTACCTGTATGACACAATATTTTTTAACACAGTGCCAAAGGCAACAGACTTTGTCAAACAAAACAACAAGCATCCAAACCAAATGCCTAAAGAAAAATTCTTAAGTGACTGAAGAAGATGTGCATCAGTGAAGAACCAGCAAGACTGAAGTGAAGTTGAATTATGACAGCTGTGGAAGGGAGCAAGCAGCCTAAAGTTGTTCCAGATTCTGAATGGTCCTAATGTCTGTGGTGTATAATTCTTTCAGTTACTGAAGATGGATTACTACTTAGCAGATCTTGCATTGCCACCACAAAGCTTGCCAATTACTGACATACACCACAAGACCCACAGTTCAGCTGTGTCAGCACTATGACAGCCAAAATAAAAGAAAAATCAAGCATTACTGCAAAATCTTCTAAAGCAGTTGATATTCTAAAACGTGTAAGAAGCTACCTTAAAACATATTCAGAAAATAGCAATAAACATCTGTTTTGAGAAAAAGCAGTAAGGGGGAAGAAGAAAATGCAGGAAGCGAGTACCTTGCTAAATGTCAACATTTTCTCCTCAAAAGAATTTGAAAATAAGTGTTCATTCAATGGCTTCTGATTTTTTACACTGCTGTCAAATCACACTCCTGAAAAAGAACACTAAAAATTCAATTTAATAAACTAATACAATGTAATTTAAACTTTACCAGCTGACACATTCACTTTCTAGACACTTAACGGCTGGATCACATATTGCAGCTATTAGTGAGTTAATAAAAATCGCCAGAATGTCACTTTATACTTTTTCCTAGCAGTGCAATAGAACTGCAGTTTTGCAACAAGAAAATAAGTCATGTAATTTGGCAGCTATTTACAGAGGGGATCCTTGCAAGCCACAAATATAAAACTGCAGTCAAAATGAGTCAAGAATACATCATGGAATTTTTGCCTACACACTTCAACTTCGGCTTCTTATCCCAAACTATGATGCACAGCAGAAATAGTCATTAAATGACTCATAGTCAAAATGCTGTTCCTGGAGTAGTTAAGTGACGCAATATATATCTTACAATTTGCATAGCAAATATAACCCAGTAGTTAAATCTTACATAGGACAAGATATATTCTCAACAGTCAGGAAAGTCAATCAGCCATTTCAGGACTATTATGCAATTATTTTAAGCTGCATGGGTAACAGTTTACTCGTAAAGTACAGTTGTGTACACTTACCATAAATGTAGATGTTCAAGTGTATTCACTGTTGCAGTTATTACATTTGGGTAATCCTGCTGGCAGGTTGCCCTCAGTTGGCCCGAATTCCAAAGTCATGGGTCTTGCGTTGGCTGCTGTCGCCTCTTCCCTGACGTCAGGTCATCAGGGGTATAAAAGAAGCAGCCGTCGCCATTGTCTTCAGTTTTTCTTGCCCCAGATGTCAGGTGCCCCCTAAAGGGGTAGCCAAAATTTATATATATATAAAAATACATACACCAATATAAACTTTACCTTCATCCACAAGCAAATACACCACATAGGTTGTATAAATCAGAAAAGGAAAGAAAAGTTCCAGCAGAAAAAGGGGGATGGCGGGTGGGTAACCTGGACTGCAACAGTGAATGCACTCGAACATCTACATTTATGGTAAGTGTACACAACTGTACTATGTTCTTCGTGTTTCACTGTTGCAGTCATTACATTTGAGTAGAGTCCCAAAGCTATGGTTGGGAGGCTGGAGCTAAACAGCATTAGGAGCGGCTATGAGGCCCTGCAGAATTAAGTGGCAAAGCCTGCCCTGGATTTAGAGTAGAGTGGCAGATGATAGTGCTTTGTAAAGGTGTGCACTGAACTCCAAGTAGCAGCCTCTAAAATGTCTTTGGTTGATACTCCCCTGAGAAAGGCTGCTGAAGTGGCTGCAGCTCTGGTTGAATGTGGCCTAATGCCCTTAGGCACTGGCTTGCCATGGTGTAAGTAGCAGAAACGAATGCAGTAGCCTATCCACTTTGAAATAGTCTGCTTTGAGATAGCCTTTCCTTATGATCCTGCAGCATATGCCACTAGTAATTGCTCTGTCTTCCTGAAAAAGTACAGTTTTGTACCTATCATAAATGTAGATGTTCGAGTGTATACACTGCTGCAGTCATTACACTTGGGTTATCCTGCTGTCAGGCGGTTCCCCAGTCGGCCTGAGTTCCAAAGTCTTGGTCCGGCGTCGTTTGCTGTTGCCTCCTCCCTGATGTCAGTGCGACAGGGGTATATAAGATGCAGCCGATGCCATTTTCTTCAGTTTTTCTTGCCCCAGATGTCAGGTGCCTCTAAATAGGTAGGCAGTTCCAATTGCTAATAAAACATACATAAGAAAAGCAAAAAACAACTTACAGCTACCAGCAAATACTCCCCATAGGTAAGGGTAGAAGACATAGGTACGTACCAGCCAGTAAGACGAGAAGGAGGGAGGGTAACCTGGACTGCAGCAGTGTATACACTCGAACATCTACATTTATGGTAGGTACAAAACTGTACTATGTTCATCATGTTACACTGCTGCAGTCATTACACTTGGGTAGAATCCCACAGCTGAGGTAGGGTGGCTGGTTCTATAAGGCATTAGGGGTGGCTATACGGCCCTGCAGCACTGCAGTGGCGAAGCCAGCTCTGGATTTAGAGTATAGAGGCAGATGGTAATGCTTGGTGAAGGTATGTACAGAACTCCAAGTTGCTGCTTCCAAAATATCCTTGGTAGGTACTCCCCTGAGGTAGGCAGTTGAAGTGGCTGTTGCCCTGGTGGAGTGAGATCTAATGCTGCTAGGTACAGGTTTTCCATGGTACGTGTAGCAGAAATGTATACAATGTCCTATCCATTTTGAAATAGTCTGTTTTGAAATGGCTTTTCCCTGTGCTCCTGCAGCATATGCTACCAATAATTGCTCAGATTTTCTGAAAGCTTTGGTTTTGTCCAAGTAGAAGCATAACTGCCTGTGAATGTCCAAAGAGTGCAGTAGTCTCTCCTCTTTATTCTGTGGTTTAGGATAAAAAGATGGCAGGTGAATAGTTTGGTTTAGAGCCACACTGGATACCACCTTTGGCATAAACATAGGGTTAGTTCTTAAAGACACCCTGTCCTGGTGGAAAATGAGGAAAGGTTCCACTGCCATTAGTACCTGTTATTCTGAAACTCTTCGTGCTGATGTTATTGCCAGGAGCAGAGCAGTTTTCCAAGAGATATATTTTAATTCTGCTGTGTCAGCTGTCTCAAAAAGAGGTAAAGTTAGTTTTTCCAAAACAAAGTTGAGGTCCCAAGTTGGAGTAGGTGCTCTACGGGGCGGTCTGATGTTTTTAGCCCCTCTGAGGTACTGTTTTAACAGAGGATTAGAGAAAATTGGTGGATCCGTGTTGTAATGAGCAGAGATGGCAGAGGTGTGGATCTTGATGGATGAGAAGGAGAGGCCTTTGTCCAGCATCTCAGTTAAGTATTGTAGTATCTGAGGAATGTTTGGAACAAGAGGGTCAAGGCTGTGAGCTTGGTTCCAGGCACAGAATCTCTTCCATTTATCCGAATAGGCTTTCCTGGTACTTGGCCTTCTGGCCTCTAGAATGATATCCATAACAGCTTTGGAGAGAGGCATTGCTTGCTTGACTAAGGAATCTTCCATGCAGCTAGGTTTAGGGTCTTTAGCTGGCTGTGTAGAATTTGATTGTTGTGCTGAGTCAGCAGATGTGGGATTTGAGGCAAAATCCAGGGTGGTTCTTGTGCTAAGCTCCTTAAGATTGGGTACCAGTGCTGGCATGGCCAGTCTGGTGCAATCAGGATCATCCTTGGCTCTTCTTGCCTGGCTTTTATGAGTACCTTTGGCAGGAGGGGGAGTGGTGGGAAAGCGTATACTTGTAGGTTCTCCCAGCTGAATGAGAAGGCATCCACTTTCCATGCTTGTGGATGGTAACTCCTTGTGCAGAATTTTTGTAGCTGGCAGTTTATTGGGGATGCAAACAGATCTATGTCCGGGCTCCACCATTTCTGTGTTATCATTCTGAATATTTGTGGATTCAATTCCCATTCGTGGGGATCCATGATGTTTCTGCTTAAGTCGTCTGCCAATGTGTTTTTCTCTCCTGGCAGGAATTGTGCTTGCAGATGAACTTGAAGGTCTATAGCTGTGTTCCACAAGGTCATGGCTTGTCTGCATAGGGGGTAGGAGTGAGTGCCCCCTTGCTTATGTACCACATAACTGTGGTGTTGTCTGTCTTTATCAGTAGTTGTCCTGGATGCAGCAGGTCCTTGAAAGCTATAAGGGCATTTTGTACAGCTAGCATATCTTTTTGACTGATGTGAAGATGCCTTTGTTCTGCGGGCCACGTGCCCTGAATACATTTGCCTGCCATGTGTGCTCCCCAGGCATAATCCGATGCATCTGTTGTCAGTGTTTGCCTGGCTGTGGGTTGTGTAAAAGGCTGTCCTTTATTGAGGTGACAAGCTTGAGCCCACCATTGAAACTCCTGTTGAAGGCAAGGGATTACTGGTATAACTGTTTCCAAACTTTGACAGTGTTGAGACCATACATTCTTTAGGTACCATTGTAGTTTCCTCATATGCAGTTTGGCATATGGAATTAGTAGTATGCAGGATGCCATGTAACCCAAGGCCTGTAGAATTTTTCTTGCAGGGAGTTGGGTCTTTGCTGCCATCAACTGAAAGTATTGAGTCAGTTGTCCTTGCTTGTCTGGCGTGAGATAAACCATCTGGGCCATTGTGTTCAAGCTAGCACCCAGGAATATAATCTCTTGTGAGGGCACTAGTTTTGATTTCTTTTCGTTTACTGTGTACCCTAGGCAACTTAACAACTTTTTTACAAATGCCAGATGCTCTAGAAGAATGTCCTTGCTCTCTGCTTGAATCAGGCAGTCGCCCAGGTACGGATAAATTTGAATTCCTTTCTGTCTGCAAAATGCAATTACTGGTGCCAGGCACTTTGTGAAGACCCTGAGCGCAGTAGATAAGCCAAAGGGCAGTGCAGAGAATTGGTAGTGCATTGAACCAGCAATGAATCTGAGGTATCTTCTGCAGTTTTGTCTGATAGGGACATGCAGGTATGCCTCCTTGAGGTCCAAAGTCACGAGCCAAGCTTTCTTGCCCAGCATGGGAAGAAGCTGCTGTAATGTCAACATTTTGAATTTCGGAACATCCAGGTAAGTGTTTAAAGATGAAAGATCCAGAATGGGCCTCCAGGCTTTGTTCTTTCTGGGTACCAGAAAGAGTCTTGAGTAAAATCCTAGTCCTTGCTCCTGTGATGGTACCTTTTGAATAGCTCTCATATCCATGAGTGCTGTAATTTGTTTTTGAGCCTCTGCCCATTGATTTGGTGGCAGATTTGGCATTCCTATTACCCTTGGCAGAGTGTGGAAGTCGAACCTGTAACCTTGAAATACAATGTTGAGAACCCATTTGTCTTTGGTGATCATTTGCCAATTGAGGTAGAAGAGTGCCAGTTTTCCTCCCAAGGGGGCTGCCAAGAGGGATTTGTTTGGCAGCTGTAGTGGGAAGTCATTAGAGCTGCTTTTTATATGGTTGGGGTCTGTCTTCCCCTTCTTTCTGGCCTGAGGCAACCCATTGTCGAGGCCTATCAGGACCTTGTTTTTGACCTCTACCTCTTGGATGTCTGTATCTTCCCCTTTGAGATCTGTCTGTAATTGGAAAGGATGAATTCTTGGTTGGCCACTTTCAGCTAAATCTAGGAGGCTGAACCTGTAAGAAATCCTTCACAGTTTGCATAGATTTAGCCTTATCTTCCATTTTCTTTAATACCTCCCCCCTGCCTTAACTCTAAATAACACATCCTGCTGCAAAGGTGCATCCAATAATTTTGCTTTAACATGATCTGGTAAAGTATGTTCTTTTAACCAAGCATGTCTTCTAATGACAGAGCCTGTAACTGCTGCTCTGCAGGAGGCCTCTAGAGAATCAAAATCACATTGCAAAGTATGCTTTCCCACTTGTTCAGCTGCATGCAATAAATCTTGCATTTCTTTAAAATTAGGAGGATCTGATTCTGGATGCATTTTCTGTTTTAACTGAGACAGTAAAAATAATTAGGAGGATCTGATTCTGGATGCATTTTCTGTTTTAACTGAGACAGTAAAAATTGCTGCTATTTTAGCATGTGAAACTGGCAATTTAAGGCTCTCATTGCTAAAGTTGCAGACGTATATACTTTCTTTCCCCATCTGTCTAATGCTCTGGAATTTCTGTCAGAGGTAACTGGATTCTTGGCTGATGAGGCCTTCGGAATGAAAATCTCAGGAGACGGCAGACCGGCACCTGCGAACTGCTTTTGCTTCGGGCACCGCGCGGCAAGAAAGACTGAAGAAAATGGCGTCGGCTGCATCTTATATACCCCTGTCGCACTGACGTCAGGGAGGAGGCAACAACAACTGATGCAGGACCAAGACTTTGGAACTCAGGCCGATTGGGGAACCGCCTGACGGCAGGATATCCCAAGTGTAATGACTGCAGCAGTGTAACATGATGAACATATTTGGTTCTGTCTAAGCTGTCTGTGTACGTCCAAATAATGCAGAATTCTCCCCCCCCCCCCTGTTCTGTGGATTTGGATAAAGAGTTGGCAGATGAATAGTTTGGTTAAGAGCCACACTGGACACCACCTTAGGCATAAATGTTGGATTTGTCCTCAGAGAGACCCTGTCTGGATAAATATGATAAAAGGTTCCACAGCCATCACTGCCTGCAGCTCTGAAACTCGTCTTGCAGAGGTTATTGCTAGGAGCAGTGCTGCCTTCCAAGATAAAAACTTTATATCAGCAGTAGCAGCTGGCTCGAAAGGACGCAGGGTGAGTTTTCCCATGACATAGTTGAGGTCCCATGCAGGTACTGGTGATCTCCTTGGAGGCCTTAAATTTTTGGCTCCTCTGAGGTACTGCATTAATAAAGGATGAGAAAAAAATGGTGACTCTGTATTGTAATGAGCCGAAATGGTAGAGGCATGAATTTTAATTGATGAAAAAGATAGGCCTTTGTCCAGCATCTCAGTTAAGTATTGCAAAATCTGAGGAATATTTGGTAAAGCTATATCAGTTCCTTGTGCCTGATTCCAAGCACAGAATCTCTTCCATTTTCCAGCATAAGATTTTCTAGTGCTAGGTCTTCTGGCTTCCAAAATGACATCCATCACAGCTTTACTGAGAGGTGTGTTTTGTATGACTACATTATCCTCCATGCTGCCAGGTTTAAAGTACTGAGTTGGCTGTGCAGGATCTGATTGCTTTGCTGGGACAGTAGATGAGGTATTTGAGGTAAGGTCCAAGCTGGGCACTGAGACAAATTCCTTAAGATTGGATACCAGTACTGGCAGGGCCAGTCTTGGGCAATCAGTATCATCTTTGGCATCTCCTGTCTGACCTTTAGGAGTACCTTGGGGAGGAGAGGCAGTGGAGGAAAGGCATATACTGATAGTTTTTTTCCAACTGAAAGATAGGGCATCCACTTTCAATGCTTGCCTGTGATAAGTCCTTGTGCAGAATCTTTTTAGTTGGTAGTTGTGTAGGGAGGCAAATAGATCTATGTCCGGGCATCCCCATTTCCTTGTCATCATGCTGAAGACTTGTGGATCCAGCTGCCACTCGGGATCCATGAGGTTTCTGCTTAGTTCATCTGCCAGAGTGTTTTCCTTTCCTGGCAGGAATTGTGCCTGCAGATGTACTTGGTAAGTCAATGCTGTGTCCCACAAAGTTATGGTTTGTCTACAAAGGGGGTAAGAATGTGTGCCCCCCTGCTTGTTTTATATACCACATGACCGTGGTATTGTCTGTCTTTATCAGTAGTTGTCCCGGATGAAGTAGGTCCTTGAAGGCTGTCAGGGCATTTTGAACAGCTAGCATCTCTTTTTGACTGATATGTAGATGCATTTGGTTTGAGGACCATGTGCCCTGAATGCATCTTCCTGCCATGTGGGCCCCCCAGGCATAATCTGATGCATCCGTTGTTAGTGTCTGCCTGGCTGGGGGTAATGTGAATGGCTGTCCCTTGTTCTGGTGACAAGCCTTCGTCCACCATCGAAACTCGTGTTGCAGGCAGGGAATGAGAGTAATCATTGTTTCCAGGCTGTGGCAATGTTGAGCCCAAACACTTTTTAGGTACCATTGAAGTTTCCTCATATGTAGTCTTGTATATGGAATTAGTAGGATGCAGGATGCCATGAAGCCCAAAGCCTGCAGAATTTTTCTTGCAGATAACTGGGCTTTTGTTCCCAACATTTTGAAATAGGTAGTCAGTTGCCTTTGTTTGTCTGGCGTGAGATACGCCATCTGGGCAGTTGTATTTAAGCTTGCACCCAGGAATATTATCTCTTGAGAGGGTACTAGTTCTGATTTCTTTTCGTTGACTGTGTACCCTAGGCATGTTAGAAGTCTTTTCACAAACGCCAGATGCTGTAGAAGAATGTCCTTGTTCTCTGCTTGAATTAGAATGTCGTCCAAATACGGATATATTTGTATTCCTCTTTGTCTGCAGAATGCAATTACTGGTGCCAGACACTTTGTAAAGACCCTGGGCGCATTAGATAAGCCAAAGGGCAGTGCAGAGAATTGGTAATGCATTGAGCCAGCCTTGAATCTGAGGTATCTTCTGCATGACTGTCTGATGGGGACATGCAGGTATGCCTCTTTTAGGTCTAAAGTCACAAGCCAAGCATTCTTGCCCAGCATGGGCAGAAGCTGCTGCAAAGTCAACATTTTGAATTTTGGTATATCCAGGAATGTGTTCAGAATAGATAGGTCCAGTATTGGTCTCCAGGCCTTGTCCTTTCTGGGTACCAAGAACAGTTTTGAGTAAAATCCTTGTCGCCGCTCTTGCTCTGGTACTTGTTGAATGGCCCCCATGTCCATGAGGGATGAGACTTATTTTTGTGCCTCTGCCCATTGATTTTTTGGCAGATCTGGCCAGCCGTTTGCCTTTGGCAGGGAATGGAAATGGAACTTGTAGCCTTGTGACACGATATTTAGAACCCACTTGTCCTGGGTTATAATGTGCCAATTTTGAGAAAAAAGTGCTAATTTTCCCCCTAACGGTGCTGCCAGGAAATAAGTGCTTGGTGCAGGCAGGGGGAAGTCATTGGGACTGTTTCCTGTATGGTTGTGATTTGTCCTCTCCAACTTTGGAGGTAGAAGCCCCCCACTGCTTTGACCTGTATGAACCTTGCGCCTGGGATCTGCCTCTAGGGTGTCTGGATCTGCCCCTTTGAGGTCTGTCTGACACAGGAAAGGACCAATTCTTTGTAAGCCAGTGTCTACTAAACCTAGGTGGCTGTACTTGTAAAACAATCTTTGACAGTTTGCATAGATTTAGCTTTGTCCTCCATTTTCTTTAACACCTCTTCCGCTTTAACACCAAACAAAGTATCATGCTGTAAGGGTGCATCTAATAATTGAACTTTGACATGATCAGGCAGATTTTGTTCCTTTAACCAAGCATGCCTCCTAATTAATGAACCTGTAACTGCGGCCCTGCAGGAGGCCTCCAAAGAATCGAAACCACATTGCAAAGTATGCTTTCCAACTTGTTCAGCTGCATGCAATAAATCCTGCATTTCCTTGTTTTCTGCACATTCAGAGTTTAACAACATTTTCTGTTTAAGCAATGCCATGACATGTTGCTGATATTTGAGCATATGAAACTGACAGTTTAAGGCCCTTATAGCCAAGGTAGCAGATGTGTAAACCTTTTTTCCCCATCTATCCAGTGCACTAGAATCCCTGTAAGAGGGGGTTGGGGTTTTTTGCAGCGGAAGCCTTAACTCCTTTGGGACCCTGTGAAATAGTTTCTGGGTCTGCAGCAGGGTTTTTAAAAAGGAATTTATGAGAGTCAGGAACCCTGTAATATCTGCCAGGCTTAACAGGAGCTGGATGTAAGGAGTAAGGAGTCAGGAGTCAGACTAGACTCCGAAAACACATCTAGAATGTCTAACACAGGTGGAATGGCTAGAGGCCTGTGTTGAGGTAGTAAAAGGAAATACCCGAGCCTCTTTTTAGATTCTGAAAAATCCTTGCTCTCCCAGTGGAAATGCTCCATCATGGTATGTAAGGTTTCCCCAAAAGAACAGTCCTCTGGAGGAGAAGCTAAAAGTATAGATTCTTCAGCAACAGAATCCTCATAGGGGGGAAGAGAATATTTCTAATCAGAAGAGGAATCAGAAGAAATAGAAACCTGATCTGAAGACTCATAGTCAGTCTCTTGCCTAGGCCTCTTATCAGGAGGGGGAAGGGAACCGCTGATCAAGGTAATCAAGTCTTCAGCCATTTTGAGCATCTGTTTTTTGGGCATAGAGGCCTGTCCACGTGGCTCTTGAGTTAGTTTCTTTGCTTTAGAAGGTGCTTTAGTCTTTGCCTTTGAAGCTGAAGTTGGTTTAATGGAAAGATGTTTAGGTCTGAATACACCCTCAGAAGCCGGTGCCTGCTCAGTGAGGTCATCTGAGGGAATAGTGTCCGAAGCTCCAATACCTTGAGTTTCCAGTGGCATAGCTGACTCCACGTGGGAGTCGGAAGCGGCCTGCGACTCTAAAGTAGTGGGCTTCAGGGGGCTGCGAAAGCACCTCACTGAGAACTGGCGACTGGCTTAGGAGAAGCTTCGTTGTCGTTTTTGGACCTCAGTTGTTTATCTCTCTCCTTTTCTTTGCATTTTTTTGTGAACTCCGGTAGTCGGATGGCTACCCGACGACATTTCCGGATAATTAAACCAGCGTCCAAAATAGTTTAAAGCGAAATCATACCGACGCTTAATAGTGCTTTGGTTAAATCTAGCACAAACTGACAACCAGAAACGTTATATTCAGGGCCTAGGCAAGGAATACAGTAAGAATGAAAGTCCTTATGAGGTATTTGCTTTCCACAAGAAATACATATATTAACTTTTCCTGACATTGGTCTGGAGCAAGAAAAAAGTTTCCCCAATGGGGTACTTAGCTTTATTGAAGACTTCAGGTCTGAAACTCTAACACGAAAATCTCAGGAGTCGGCTGACCGGCACTTCTGAATTGCTTCTGCTTTGGGCACCGCGCGGCAAGAAAGACTGAAGAAAATGGCGTCGGCTGCTTCTTTTATACCCCTGATGACCTGACGTAAGGAAGAGGCGACAGCAGCTGACGTAGGACCCTTGACTTTGGAATTCAGGTTGACTGAGGGCAACCTGCCAGCAGGATTACCCAAATGTAATGACTGCAACAGTGAAACACGAAGAACATCTTCTTTCCCAAACAGGTAAAGTGCCTATGGCCATGCACAACTCAGTCTTCCATAAAAATAAGGTAAATTACATCCAATGCCATATGGAATTTAGAAACTGCTGTCCTGCCATGGCAAACAAACAAGTTATTTACCACTGCAAGAATAACAAGTACTCTCTAACTAAATTAAAGAATGGTTTATCAGAAAACTGATCATGAACTGCAAAACCTCTTGAAGGTGCGCTGTTAAATATGGTTTGCTGTATATGGCCAGTCTTCCTTCAATGGCATCTTCCATCAGCTTGCTGCACCACCAGAAGACATAGCTTTTAAACATTATTTGTTTACTGGGAAAGTCCGACTGGACACAGGTCCATTTTCAGCAGAGGCCGGGAAGAAAAGCTCCAACAATATGAAAAACAAATATTACACCACAAGAAAATTACAGAGTACAGGTCAATAATGAAACTACATATTGCAAAATATAAATAACCGAAAGAGGGGACACCTGTGATGTGCAGCACAGATGCACATATATCCATATCCATTTTCATGTAGCACAGATGCACATATAGCCACAGCTATGTTAATGCAGCACAGATGCACATATATCCGTAGCCATGGTCACACAGCACAGATGTAAATATATCTGTAGTAATGCTCATGAACCCAGATCAACATATATCCATAGCTTTGCTCAAGCAGCACAGATGCACATACATTTGTAGGCATGCTCATGCAGCAGTGATGCACACATATCCATAGCCGTGCTCATGCAACGCAGATGCTCATATATACATAGCCATGCTCATGTAGCACAGATGCACATATATCCACAGCCATGCTCATACAGCACAGATGCACATATAGCTGTAGTGATGCTCATGTAACACAGATGCACATATATCCATTTTCATGTAGCACAGATGCACATATAGCTATAGCTATGTTAATGCAGCACAGATGCACATATATCCGTAGCCATGGTCACACAGCACAGATGTAAATATATCTGTAGCAATGCTCATGAAGCGCAGATTTACATATATCCATAGCCATACTCATGCAGCACAGGTGCACATATATCCATGGCCATGCTCTTGAAGCACAGATGCACATATATCCATAGCCATGCTCGTGCAGCACAGATGCATATAGACCTGCAGTCATGTTTGTGCAGCACAGATGCAGATGTATCCATACCCACACCCCTGCAGCACAGATGAACATATATCCATAGCCATGTTCATGCAGCTCAGATGCACATATATCCATAGCGATGCTCAAACAGCACTGATATAAATTTTAACAAAATTTGTACATCAAAGAGTATACGGTATTATACAAACTAGACTAGCATATATATTAGAAAGCACAGTAGGAAATTTTTTGAGGAAGACTTGAAATGATATGAGGTAATAGAGAAGCATATATATTAGAAAGCACAGTATGATATTTTTGAGGAATACTTGAAATGATTTGAGGTAGAGTTAAGTACATATAGGGAAGGAAGAAGGCTTAACAGGATAGTACTGTAAAGGGTAGATCTAAAGAAAGTCATAGGATGTGTATAAAAAGTGGAGAATATAGAGTTAGTCAGGTGGGTAGCAAGAGCAAAGCCAGGGCTTTTCTAAGTGAGTAAATAGAAGTTTTTAAATTGCACTATGGTGCAGATGGAAGTGGGTAGTTAGGAAAGATGTTAGAGAATAAGGATTACCCAGCTGAGTTGTTGGTTTTGGTGGATTTAACTAGGAGTTTCTCACTGGAATGGAGTGTTCTACTGGTGGTGTATGGTTGTATGAGATCTTGAAGGGCTGGGGTTTTATCTGGTTCATGGAGTATTTTATGGGTGAAGGTTAGTTGCTTGTACTGGAGGAGCTGAGGAATTCTAGACAGTTTAGTTGTCTAAGGGCTGTGTAATGGTGTATTTTGTAGGGGAGTTTGTAGCAAATTTGGCTATTTTATTGTAACATGAGTCTAGTTTAGTAAGGTCTGATTTGCGTAAGTTGGTAGGTATAAGGGAGGCGTAGTTTAGAGATGACAGGAGGTGTGTCCGGGCAATGGTACCTCTTGTAGATCTGGTTAAAAATTTCTTGTTTCTGTAAAGGAGGCCTAATTTTTTATGAACTTTTTGATAGTTTGGGCTATGTGGATATCAAATTTTAGATTGTTGCCAATTTTGACCCTGAGCAGTTTGGTATGTGTCATAGGGGTATATCACTTATACTGCTTCTAAACAACCTTGGGACTACAGGGTGGTGCCAAATTTTCACACTGTTTAGTGAAATTCAGAAACATAAATCCATAATTTATGACACTGTAATATGCAAAAAATAAAATCATATCTATACTTGGTTTTACTGTTTTGTAACTCAACTCAATCTTATCATATACCACACTTTGCCAACACATCCCACAATTTGCCATACTCACCCTTTTCAGTGAAAACAGGTAGAATGACATACCAAAAACATTCCCAAGAAATCAGAGCACCAGATGCCTACATTCCCAATTATGTTGATGTCTACCATTTGATGGAAACTGGCTGAACTCAAAATTAGTGTTGCTGAGCAGCAGGAATGAGGGAATGTCTGTAAATTTCAGACAGTTGCCGCTGAAGGATTTGCTTTGTTAAAACAGTGAAGTTTTACAGAAAATTTCCAGAAAGGGTCACTTGCATAGCAATTGCCAAGTAACCTGTAAAGATTTGAGTTTGCAATCCCCTTAACAAGCATCATACAGTGCAATACAAATCACGCAAGGAATCTACCTGGTAGGGCTGCATCCCAAAATGCATATAAACAAATTTTGACTGCTTTTCCAATCACAAAGCAAGTTCTAATGTGCTTGAGAAACAGATGCACAAAGAAATTCATCTCAAAAGTACAAGTCATGAATTTTTTTATTGTTACAGATTTATATAATCAGAGTTTACAAGGCTGAGTCAGTCACTGGACCATTACCACCTTCCCAACACCCACAAGTTCATAATTCTTTGTAATTTATTTATTATTTTATTTTACATTTGCTAACCGGGAAAATCCGACTTGGATTTACAGCATTCAGTCTTCTTGGGTACACACCTGCCATCAATTAAAGAGATTCTGATTAACCCCAAATAAAGTTCAGCTGTCCTAATAGGATTTTCCTGACGTACTTAGTTGCCTGCTACACCAAATGCCACGGTTCGCAGAGAGCTTACAAAGCATCAAAAGGATCTCATTGCTGAAAGGTATCAATCAGGAGAAGGGTACAAAACAAATTTCCACAGCATTGGATATACCATGGAATACAGTGAAAATAGTCATCAAAAAGTGAAGAAAATATGGGACAAAGTGACGTTGCAAAGAATTGGACGTCCATCCAAAATTGATGAATAGACAAGACGAAAACTAGTCAGGGAGGCTGCCAAGAGACCTACAGCAACACTGAAGGAGCTGCAAGAATTTCTGGCAAGTACTGGTTGTCTACTACATACGACAACAATTTCCTATAGTCTCCATATTTCTGGGCTATGGGTTAGGGTTGCAAAACGGAAGCCTTTCCTTACACAAAAAAGCATCCAGGCCCTGCTAAAATTTGCAAAACAATACATCAAGTCTCCCAAAAGCATGTGGGAAAATGTGTTATGGTTTGATGAGACCAAGGTTGAACTTTTTGGTCACAATTCCAAAAAGTACGTTTGGTGCAAAACAACACTTCGCATCACTAAAAAAAACACCATCCCCATGGTGAAGCATGGTGGTGACAGTATCATGCTTTGGGGTTGTTTTTCTTCAGCTGGAACTGGGGCTTTAGTCAAGGTGCAGGGAATTATGAACAGTTCCAAATGTCAGTCACTTTTGTCCCAAAACATTTAGGCACCTGCTAGAAAGCTTAAGATGAAGAGGAATGTCACCTTTCAGCATGACAATGACCCCAAGCATACCTCCAAATCAACAAAAGAATGACTTCACCAGAAAAAAATAATAAATTTTGGAATGGCCCAGGCAGAGCCCAAACCTAAATTCAATAGAAAATCTGTGGAGTGACCTGAAGAGGGCTGTGCACAAGAGATGCTCTCGCAATCTGACAGATTTGGAGTGCTTTTGCAAGGAAGAGTGGGCGATATTGCCAAGTCGAGATGTGCCATGCTGATAGACTCCTACCCAAGAAGGCTGAATGTTGTAATTAAATCAAAAGGTGTTTCAACAAAGTATTAGTTTAAGGGTGTGCACACTTATGCAACCAGCTTATTGTACGTTTTTTATTTTTTATATTTATCCCCCCCCCCCCCCAACAGATTTGTTTGTTTTTCAATTAAATTGTACAGGTTATTGGTCACTTTAAAGGTGGGAAAAGTTTTGAAATGATTTACTGTGGTCTCATTTTTTTATGTATCACAAAAACTTGGCATTTTAACAGGGATGTGTACATGTTTTATATCCACTGTATATGTATGTTTTTCTTACATTTTAAATTCTCTGCTTAGCAACATGGAGAAAGTAATCTTACTAAACTTGTTCCAGTGAAGAATGTTTAGATTTACGATGAGCACGTTGATTGGTTTGCCTAATCAGCATGCATGTTTACTAAGAGTAATTACTATCTACTGTTTAAATATTGTATATATATTGTTCTACTCTGCTTAAATTACATTTAATTCATTTTCTAAGTGACTAGGCCATAACTTAAAGGCTCAAGCAGTAAAACTTAATTATATGTAAAATAAGAAAGTAAAGAAAAAAAAATTGGTGCAGAAGCAGTCAAGTGACAAACTAGAGCAAAGTGGCCAAAATGTCATCATGCAGGGAAATCAAAACTGTTGCTACCTTATATGAGTTGACCTCTATGGTCTGCAAGTGCAGATGACAGGTGAAAAGGAAAACACTAACATAGCAACTGAGGTTAGCTCTGTAAAGGTTTCTGAGAAGCCACTCCATTTTGTGGGAAACAGATGGCTAACTAGGGGAAGCTGTTCTGCTATCTTGTGGCTAGTGGCCGAACAAGAACACATGGGACTTAATGTGCCTGCATTGGAGGGCAGAATGAAGTTACAAACTAAGCCTGAAGTTATTTGGCTTTTCATTAACAGTTTCTGCTTTTATGCAGTGGCGTTGCAATAATGATAATAATAATAATGATAATAATAATAATAATAATAATAATGATGATGATGATGATGATAATAGTAATAAAATAATAACCAGAATGTTCAGAGTCACTACTCTCCAAATGCAAAGTCTAGATATCTTACAGAATTAAAAAAAATGCTGAACAACATCCTTGAAGTTTACAAAAATACCACTGCTAAGGTTTTAAAAGGAGTAGCAATGTATCCAATGGATGTTAGTTGATACTGAATTCTGTTAAGTGGAAGTCAGCCTTTTTAAAAATGTTAAAGTTTATTTTTGCTTTCATGATTTTAAGTGTTCACTACATTTTAATATCCAAAGTCCACAGCTCCCTCCCATCCTTCCAAGTTTAGATGTAAGGAACATTCAATATTCTTCGCTTGCTTTCACCACTTCTTTTCTAGTTTGCTCCACATCTCCTAATACCACATTATCTGCAGGAGTATTTGGAGGAAAACTGACATATTCCATCCTACCACCATAAGGATGTTGCGTTGCCCCTCCCCCTCCCACATACTTTGGGTTAAAATTTAATTATTATCACAATTTCTAAGCAGGCAATGACAATCCTTCCTTCCCTGCCCAATCCCCTTACAAAAAGGTACAGTTGCGTACCTACCATAAATGTAGATGTTCGAGTGTATTCACTGTTGCAGTCATTACTCTTGGGTTATCCTGCTGGCAGGCTACCCGCAGTCGGCCTGAATTCCAAAGTCCTGGTCCGGCGTCGGTTGCTGTCGCCTCTTCCCGAACGTCAGTGTGCCAGGGGTATAAAAGATGCAGCTGACGCCATTTTCTTCAGTTTTTCTTGCCCAAGATGTCAGGTGCCCCCAAAAGGGTAGGCTAAATATATAATGCCAATAAACATACATGCAGTAAAGAAACATTTCCTTCATCTACAAGCAAATACACCACAGAGGTTGTATAGAATAGAGAAGTACAGATAAACCCCAGCAAAAGAAAGGGGGATGGTGAGTAACCTGGACTGCAACAGTGAATACACTCGAACATCTACATTTATGGTAGGTACACAACTGTACTATGTTCATCGTGTTTCGCTGTTGCAGTCATTACTCTTGGGCTGAATCCCAAAGCTGAGGATGGGTGGCTGGGCTAAATAGGATTAGGAGAGGCTATGAGGCCCTGCAGAACTGCAGTGGCAAAGCCTGCTCTGGATTTAGAGTAAAGAGGTAAGTGGCTCTCGTAGAAAGAGGCCTAATGCGTTTAGGCACTGATTTGCCATGCTGAGAATAGCAAAATGGATGCAATGAGCTATCCATTTAGAAATAGTCTGTTTTGAGATAGCCTTTCCTTGTGATCCCGCAGCATATGACACTAAAAGTTGCTCAGTCTTTCTGAAAGCTTTAGTTCTGTCCAAGTAGAAGCATAGCTGCCTGTGTATGTCCAAAGAATGCAGAATTTTTTCACCCTTGTTCTCTGGGTTTGGATAAAAGGTAGGCAAGTGAATGGTTTGGTTGAGGGCCACACTGGACACCACCTTAGGCATACATTTTGGGTTTGTCCTCAGAGAAACCCTGTCTGGATGAAAAATGATAAAAGGTTCCACAGCCATGAGTGCTTGTAACTCTGAGAATCATCTTGCAGAGGTTACTGCTAGGAGCAGAGCTGTTTTCCAGGATAAGAATTTTATATCAGCTGTTGAGGCTGGCTCAAAAGGAGGCAGTGTGAGTTTCTCCAAGACATAATTGAGGTCCCATGCCGGAACTGGTGCGCTCCTTGGAGGCCTGATGTTTTTGGCCCCTCTGAGGTACTGCCTTATTAAAGAATGAGAAAAGATAGGTGGTTCCCTTATTGTAATGGTCTGAAATGGCAGAGGCATGAATCTTAACTGATGAAAAGGAAAGGCCTTTGTCCAGCATCTCAGTTAGGTATTGTAAAATCTGAGGGATATTTGGTACATACGTGTGAATACCTTGTTCCTGGTTCCAAGCACAGAATCTCTTCCATTTTTCTGCATAAGATTTTCTTGTACTGGGCCTCCTGGCCTCCAAGATAACATCCATAACAGCTTTTTGAAAGAGGAGCATCCTGAATGGCTACATTATCTGCCATGCTGCCAGATTTAAGGTCCTGAGTTGGCTGTGCAGGATCTGATTGTTTTGTTGGGTCAGCAAGTGAGAAGTTTGAGGCAATATCCATGCTGGATCTTGAGACAAGCTCTTTAGGATTGGGTATCAGTGCTGGCGTGGCCAGTCTGGTGCAATCAGTATCATTTTTGGCTTCTCTTGTCTGACCTTTAGGAGTACCCTGGGAAGGAGAGGTAGTGGAGGAAAGGCATATACTGTTAGATTTTTCCAGCTGAAGGATAGGGCGTCCACTCTCCATGCTTGTTTGTTATAAATCCTTGTGCAAAATCTCTGTAATTGGCAGTTGTGAGGGGAGGCAAATAGATCTATGTCTGGGCATCCCCATTTCCTTGTTATCATGCTGAAGACTTGTGGATCCAGTTTCCACTCGTGGGGATCCATGAGGTTTCTGCTGAGTTCGTCAGAGTATTTGTTTTTCCTGGCAGGAATTGTGCTTGCAGGTGAACTTGATAAGTCAATGCTGTGTCCCATAAGGTCATTGCTTTTCTGCAGAGGGGGTAGGAATGTGTGCCTCCCTGCTTGTTTATGTACCACATGACTGTAGTATTGTCCGTCTTTATCAGTAGCTGTCCGGGATGAAGTAGATCCTTGAAAGCTGTCAGGGCATTCTGAACAGCTAGCATCTCTTTTTGATTGATGTGAAGATGCATCTGGCTTGCAGGCCATGTGCCCTGAATACATTTTCCTGCCATATGACCCCCCACATGCATAATCTGATGCATCCGTTGTCAGTGTCTGTCTGGCTGTGGGTAAAGTGAATGGCAGACCCTTGTTGTGGTGACAGGCCTGTGCCCACCATCGAAACTCCTGTTGCAGGCAGGGAATGAGGGTAATTACTGTCTCCAGGCTGTGGGCAATGCAGAGTCAACACTTTTTAGATACCATTGTAGTTTCCTCATATGCAGTCTGACATACGGAATTAGTAGAATGCAGGATGCCATGAAGCCCAAGGCATGCAGGATTTTCCTTGCAGATAACTGGGTCTTTGTTGCCAACTTTTTGAAGTAAGAAGTCAGTTGCCTTTGTTTTTCTGGCGTGAGATAAGCCATCTGGGCAGTTGTATTTAAGCTTGCACCCAGGAATATCATCTTTTGAGAGGGTACTAGCTTTGATTTCTTTTCATTTACTGTGTACTCTAGGCAAATTAGTAATCTTTTTACAAACGCCAGATGCTTTAGAAGAATGTCTTTGTTCTCTGCTTAAATAAGGCAGTCGTCCAAGTAGGGATATATTTGAATTCCTCTTTGTCTGCAAAATGCAATTACTGGTGCCAAGCATTTTGTGAAGACCCTGGGTGCAGTAGATAAGCCAAAGGGCAGTGCAGAGAATTGGTAGTGCATTGAGCCAGCTATGAATCTGAGGTATCTTCTGCAAGATTGCCTGATTGGGACATGCAGGTATGCCTCTTTTAGGTCCAAAGTTACGAGCCAAGCCTTCTTGCCCAGCATGGGCAGTAGCTGCTGTAGAGTCAACATCTTGAATTTTGGAACATCCAGAAACGTGTTTAGTATAGACAGGTCCAGTATTGGTCTCCAGGTTTTGTCCTTCCTGGGCACTAAGAAAAGTCTGGAGTAAAATCCTTACCCCTGCTCTTGTTGTGGTACTTGCTGAATGGCCCTCATGTCCATGAGGGCTGTAATTTGCTTTTGTGCCTCTGCCCATTGATTGTGTGGCAGGTCTGGCATACCTTTTGCCCTTGGTAGGGTGTGAAAATGGAACCTGTAGCCTTGGGACACTATGTTCAAGACCCATTTGTCTTGGGTAATCATTTGCCAATTTGGTGAAAAACGTGCTAGTTTCTCCCCCAAGGGGGCTGCCAAAAGAAAAGTGCTTGGATCTGGCAGAGGAAAGTCACTGGGACTGTTTCCTGTAAGGTTGCGATTTGTCTTCACTGTTTTGGAGGTAGGAGCACCCCATTGTTTAGGCCTGTATGAACCTTGGGGCTGAGATCTGCCTCTGGGATGTCTGTATCTGCCTCTTTGTGGCCTGTCTGACACTGGAAAGGACCAATTTTTTGAAGGGCAGTTCCTGCTAAATCTGGGTGGCTGTACCTGTAAGAAATCCTTAACTGTCTGCATAGATTTTGCTTTATCCTCCATTTTCTTCAACACCTCTTCTGCTTTAGTACCAAACAAAGTATCATGCTGTAATGGAGCATCTAATAATTTTGCTTTAACATGTTCAGGCAGATTCTGTTCCTTTAACCAAGCATGCCTTCTAATAACAGAACCTGTAACAGCGGCCCTGCAAGAGGCCTCCAGTGAATCATAACCACATTGCAAAGTATGCTTTCCCACTTGTTCAGCTGCATGCAATAAATCCTGCATTTCCTTGTTCTCTGAACTTTCAGAATTTGGCAACATTTTCTGTTTAAGCAGTGACATTAAGTATTGCTGATATTTAAGCATATGAAACTGACAATTTAAAGCCCCTTACAGCCAAGGTAGCAGAAGTGTAAACCTTTTTCCCCCCATCTGTCCAGTGCCCTAGAATCCCTATCAGAGGGGACAGTTTTTTTGCAGTGGAAGCTTTGACCCCTTTGGGACCCTGAGATATAGTTTCTGGGTCAGCAGTGTTTTTTTTATAGGAATTTATGAGAATCTGGGACCGTGTAGTATCTGTCTGGCTTAGCAGGTGTAAGGGGTAAAGAGTCAGGGGACAGGCCGGACTCTGAAAATACATCATCTACAATATCTAGAACAGGTGGAATAGCAAGGGGTCTGTGCTGGGGAAGAAGCAGAAAGTCTCTGAGCCTTTTCTTAGATTCTGAGTAATCTTGGCTCTCCCAGTGGAAATGCTCCCTCGTGGTATGCAGGGTTTCCCCAAAAGAATAATCCTCAGGAGGATAGGCTGAAGGAATGGATTCTTCAGCATCAGAATCCTCATACGGAGGAATAGAATAATCCTGTTCAGAAGAGGAATCAGAGGAAATAGAAACCTGATCAGAAGAATCATATTCTGTCTCTTGCCTAGGCCTCTTATCAGGAGGGGGATGGGAACCCCTGATCATAGTAATTAGGTCTTCGGCCATTTTAAGCATCTGTTTTTTAGGCATGGAAGTCCGAGTAGGAGAATGCTGTACTTGTTTCTTTGTCTTTAGAGCTGCTTTAGTCTTTGTCTTTGAAGCTGAAGATGGTTTAACATATAACTGTGTAGGTCTGAAGACACCCTCAGAAGCTGATGCCTGCTCAGCGGCTCCGGACTCATCTGAGGGAATGATTTCCGAGTGTCCAATACCTTGAGTATCCAGAGGCCCAGTTGGCTCCACGTGGGAGTCGGAAGCGGCCTGTGCCTCTGAGGTAGCGGGTGCAAGGGGCTGCGAAAGCACCTCACTGAGAACCGGCGAACCGATGACTGGCCTAATGGAGGCCTCATCATTGGTTTTGGACCTTGGATGCCTATCCTTTTCCTTGTCCTTGCGTTTTTTGTAAATTCCGGTCATCGGCTGTTCCGACGGCATTATATAATTAAACCTTCGGCCAAAGTAATGAAATGCAAAATTGAACAGACACTTATTAGTGCGTTGGTTAAATCTAGCACAAAACCGACAGCTAGCAACGTCGTGGTCAGGGCCTAGGCAAGGAATACAGTAAGAATGGAAATCCTTATGAGGTATTTGCTTCCCACAAGAAATACAATTGTTAACCTTTTCTGACATCAGTCTGGAGCAAGAAAAAAGTTTCCCCAACGGTGTACTTAGCTTTAATGAAGACTTCGGTTCTGAAATTCGGATTTGAAAATCTCAGGAGTCGGCCGACCGGCATTTGCAAACTGCTTTTGCTTCAGGAACCATGCGGCAAGAAAGATAGAAGAAAATGGCGTCGGCTGCATCTTTTATACCCCTGGTGCACTGACGTCAGGGAAGAGGCGACAGCAACCGACGCCAGACCAGGACTTTGGAATTCAGGCCGACTGCGGGTAGCCTGCCAGCAGGATAACCTAAGAGTAATGACTGCAACAGTGAAACACGATGAACATCGAGTGTGTTCTTAACTCTTGTCTGACAGCATCAGGGCTGAGCATGGATCCTGTCCAATATCCCAGCTGCTGGTTGCTGTCTTGGCAAACATTTCAGGAACCATTATTTTACAGTCATTAAAACTGGACCCAGGAGCAAACAAGGACTATTGCTGATTTACTGAAATACAAATTAAGCCAGCACCTTAAAAGAAAACGGATTGTTTTAAAAAGGAAGAGAAACCATTTTATACCTCAAACCAACTGGCTTCATAGGTTCATAGGTTCATACTAGGCTATCTGCCCAAGGGCATTTATAAGCCTAGCCAGAGTTTTGTGGCTTTCTCCACCCCTTTCGTTTGGAGGATACTATGCCCATTATTTTGCTGTGCCTCTGTCAAGCAGTGACACTGAGATAATCCCTGGGGTATATCTGCGATCTCCCATCCATTGGTCAAGATTTCTCTTGAACAAAGCCAGCGAGGTGCTCTGCCTCACATGTACCGGGATTTTGTTCCACAGCATAGGGAGTCTCTGGGTGATGAATCTGTCCCTCCAGCACGTCCTATTAATAACCGTGTCAAAGTTCAAGTCTCCTGCCCTTGCAGTTCTGAGGGATCTAGAATTTTTGAGATGAAGCATGTTCATCAATTCTGGGTTGGACATGGCCTTGTATGTCAGGCACAGGTCACCTCTGAGCAGACGGTAAGCGACTGAGTAGAGCTGAAGTTCCTTCAGTCGGGCAGCATAGGACATATTTTTGAGACCCTTTATCCTTTTGGTGAGGAACTTTTGGGGCCTTTCCAGCTGCTGCAGGTGTCGTGTCAGATACATTCCGAATGGGGCATTGTACTCAATCATTGGCGTGATGAGTACAGGGGGACGATGACTTCCCTTGATCTAGATGCGAATCCCTTCATGATCAGGTGGGCAATGTAGAAGGTCTTCCTAACTACTTTGGCAACGTGAGTATCAAATGAAAGGTTACTGTCAACCTGGGTACCCAGATCCCTAATAACCTCTTCTGTGCTTAGTGGGTTGCCACCTATATGGTAGCTAGGGGTAACCTTGTTTTTCCCGAAGGGTATGCTTATGCATTTTTTGGCGTTTAACTTTAGGCCATGGTTCTGGCACCAGTTTTCTGTTTCTATAAGACCCTTCTGAAAGATATCTGTGTCAGATGTGTTCTCAACTATGGTGCCCAGTTTGCAGTCATCTGCAAATTTTGTCAGCCATAATCCTCCTGTGTTTGCTTGTACTTCTGCAAAGTAGATGCCGAACAGGAGAGGGCCCAGGACTGAGCCCTGTGGGACACCACTTGTGACAGGCTTTGAGTCTGACATGGCGCCAGCAACTCTGACCCTGTGGGTTCTGTCACTTAGCCAATTTGCAACCCATCTTGTGACGTATGGGTTTACATTTAAGCTGATGAGTTTTTCAATGATACCCGAGTGGGGTATTGTGTCGAAAGCCTTTGCCAGGTCGAGGTAGGCTGTGTGGACTGCCTTTCCCTCATCAATGGCCTTGGTGACTGTTTCGAAAAAGTCCACCAGGTTTAAAAGGCATGATCTGCCCTTGACAAAGCCAAACTGGGTTGGATCCAAAGTCTGCAAGTCTCCTATGTCTTTATTTATGAGTTCCATTATGATCCTCTCCATAGCTTCCCTCCATTTCTAGTTTGAATAATGAGAAGAAAGCCGATCTTTACATGCTTCTCTGAATGTCTACTTAGAATTCAACAGTGCAGCTGAAGCACCTGGGCAAACATGAAGAAAGGCAATTTTAGTGGTCAAAGGAGTGATTTGACAAGCTCTTAAGGGTCTATGGAAAGAGTCTACAGAAAAGTATCCCCCATTTTCTCAGAGAAGAATATTCCTACACCAGTTTTTTTGTTTCTGTTTTCCTGTTTTTATGGAACTGGGATGGATCAAGATGCAGTTAAGACATTTAAAGTAAGGAGGACTACTCGCTAGTTACACCTGAATGTTGTGTAACTCTCTCAACAGAGCAATATTTCTATGGAAAGTGGAGGAGCCAAGGTAATCTCCCATACATGCCAGCAAAGCATCACTTATCAGAATTTGCAACAGTTTCAGAATAAGTAATAGGAAAACTATTTAGATAATTCTAGGAAATGTCCACCATTCAATGGTGAGATGACACAGACCTGAACACAAGGAGAACATTCATAAAACATTTGGCAACAATGCAGCTCCTGACACCTCACAATCTACTACAGCAACTGTATCCTCAAACAAGTAAACAGTGCCATAAACACCATGGCAGCAGTCCTTCACCAGTCCAACAAATTCACAACTTTTTGACCTCCCTCTGCAGGCAGGAAATACCAGCAATGGAAAGTACCCAGCACTGCACTGATGAAGATAATTTTGGAAGAAGGAATCACAGCTGACTTTTCCTTGTCAATTAGTCATCCTAGGGAATGAACCCATGGAAGTGGGCACTCCAGAGATCTTGCCACAGAAACTTTAGCTGGGGCCACCTGGAGCCATGTGTCTAAGTACAGAAATAAACAGAGATCCTTCTCTTACAAGGCACTAACCAACACCATGATGAACTCTCAGGGTGCAGAACGTCCAGATGTCAAGAACTGCATCCTGGAAGTGATACCCATCAATACAACTGATGGAATTTCCTGTGAGGATAATGTTGTGTCAAAGGTGTCTATCATGCTCAGCAATACCACATATGTGTCTTACTGCAGCAAAATAACTTGTGTCAAGTCAACTTCTAGAAAACTGGCAAGTTGGATGCGTTTGCTAAAGCTGCCAAGATCTAGCACGAAAAAAGCATTCATCCCCTTCAACACTAGGAAGATGTGAAAGCAGAACCTCTGTGAGCTCTTCAGAGCAGAGAATGTCATTATGCCCCCTTTGAGGAGTAGAAGCTGGCCTTTTCTTAAGATGTCTGTGAAGAAAGCTCAATCTCTTAGTGGATTCCTTTCTCGAGAGAACTCTAGGCTCTAACAAGAGGCCAACAATGAGCACATTTATAACTCACTGATCCTTGCTGATCGACCAATCCCAAGGGTAGCTCCAGAATATAGTCAAGATTCTGCTGGGATGGCAGGAGTCATCTCTCTTGGATGAATTAGTTGATTCCATACAGAATAAGACCATTGCAATGCAACCATGCCTTATACTCAGTTTGCAAGGAGTCTCCTGGTATGGCAGTGCCTGGAGGAGTAAGGCGGAAGAAAGGCTGACTGGGGAAACAAAGGTCCCACATAGCAGTGAGGTCCTGTTTCCTCTTCAAAAGACCTTTCACCACAATCCTGAGATTGCTGGCAAAGAAGAATCATTCCTACTCTCCAGAATGGGCACTGAAGGGACAGGAGGAGAAAGAGGTAGAAGTGGCTGAAGGGAAGCTCAACAATGGGGAGAACCCGCCGCCTCTCCATCCACCAAATCCTGAGAGGTTTAGCTGTGTAAAATCATTAATATCCCCACGAAAAGTGTACCAGAGATGCCATTTCTAAGCTTCTCCCTTAGAGGTGATACCTTTAGTCACACTATCCTGTCCAAGCAGATGCTTGGTCATACACCTCCAGTTAAAACGTAAATATTGCTAAAACTGCAACAACTTCCATGACCACTCTAGAAGCCACAGTGAGCATCTCAACCACTTCCACTTAGCCTGGCATTAGAGAAGGAGGAAAACTCCTCCAGCGCTTGATCCATTAAATAACTCTGGAATTAGGACAGTCAAAATGAGCAAATAAGAGTACTGCATTTAAATGTTTCACTTGAGTCCCCATCTTATTTGTGGAAAACTGATGGTGAAAAAATGGAGGAGACTGTGCAAATGAGGCCAAAATGAGTACCATTAAGAGTATTACTCACTTTTAATAGGCTAAGGAACTGAATTTACATTTTGCAAACTAAAAATGACAGGTACACAGCAGCGACTACAAGTTAAGAAGCCATTTCTTCGAGTAACCATAGAACCAATTTTAAACTGAAGGGATAGAGCAAGAAACAGAGTGTTTTTAAAAGGATAAAACATATGAGAAGGCACTATCAGAAAGATATGCTCATTTCATTTAGGAGCATTTCTTTTTGTTTTTTCTCTGAGTGACACTCGCATGGAAATTATGTCACAGGTTAAGAATGTCAATAAGAAAAGTAGAATATATAATTTGAGAAGGCATATAAAATGCAGATAAATAAATATACAATGTCAGACTTCAACTGAAGGCCTTTGGCCCATCAAACTTGTCTATAAGCACTTTATATTTGTACTATGGTGTCTAATGCTGGCAGTCCTTAACTCCTACTTGTGATCCATTTTCTGAAAATTAAACAGGATTTTAGTATTTCTGTAATATTGTATTTTTACAAATAATAGAAGGCAATAACCTGTTAAACTATGTGATCTCGGGACAGCATAGTATGAGTTTGTATCCACTGGCTTTAATGGACGCACATCCACACTATCCTGCCCTGACAATTTTAAATTGTTGCCAATTTTTGTTAATCTAACTTTTGGAAAGACAGACTAAGGATGATTAAAGGGTTATCAGCATCATATACAGTGGTCCAAAACATATAAAGGTAATTGCAACATGATAGCTTATGGAAACTAGGTCTAAAGAGAGAGTGAGTCACGTGAACAGAAGGTGACTGCCAATCTTCAATAAAGCCTGTTACAGTAAGCACATCTGTATCTCTCTTCTTGACATTCCCTATACAATATATTCTTGAAACTAACGTATATATATATATACATACACATATATTTATGACAAAAAAACGCATATGAGTTGCAGCTAGCCCTATAAAAGTAACCCCCCCCTGCACTTTTTTCACCTGACTATGTTACAGCTACAGCATTGGACACCATTCAAGCACAGTATGTAATGATGTATTTTTTATCAGTATACTGTACCACCAAACACCAGTCTCACTTCCACAGCTGCCATGAAGAAACAGCAAATAATTCAGAACATTTGTAATTAAAGAACCTTTCAAAGCAGCAGAGGCCATGTCCTTTACTCTGCTGCCATTTGCCTAGTGTACCTACATTTCTTCAGGATTCTCATTTCTGACGTAGTACTTAATATGTCTTGTATGCATAGGGAAGACCCCCCCCCAAAAAAAAATACATAAATAAAACAAAAGACTACAAAACAGAGACACAGTTTGACCTACCATCTCAGTTTAATAAAATGCTGTGCTTCAAAAAAGTGTACCTAGTGACCTGAATAATACATCAGGTCCAACTGCTAAATTACAGCAACAAACTAGTTTATTTAAATAAACAGTCGCAATGAATACTTAGCAAGTTATAATGATTCCCAAAGAAAACTACTGACTGTCTATAGGCGGAAGCCAATATGATTTAACACTAAATAGATTAATTATTTTTTGCTTTGTTGCATTATGTGGTACAAGAATAAGTCAGCATTCTGAGAAAAACAAAATGTAACATCTTACATAATATATGTAATCAAGATGTGACCTGCAAATCTCTCACAGTTGCTGGGAAGTTAAAATAACACATTTCATACATGATGTGCCAAAAGCCTAGAGAATTATGCCTTCCTGATACTTTGAACCTCCCCCTGAACCCATCCACACTCCACATGGCCTTGGGCTGTTAAACCTGGCTTCTTTGCTCACCCATCTGACTCCTTGCAAGGTAACCCTTCCAGACTTGAACTTTTACTGCGTGGGTTCTTGAATCCTTGGAAAGTTGACCTCAATGGTACACACTGTTTAGGCCCAGGTAGCAAGGGATTTGATGGAGAGGGAGGAACGCAGAGCCTAATTAATTTTGGGATGGCTAATGCAGTGATGTGAGGACACCATCACCATCCCCTTGTCTAAACTTGAAATGTTCTGTGAGGCTCCTGGTCTTCACCAGAGGTCACACAGGCATCAGGATTCCTCCTCACTTTTCCCCTGGGACAGGAGATCTTGCAATCGGCGACTTGATCCTATCTCACCCTGGCCAACCCCACTGGCAATATGAATCTGTTCCCAAACCTGAGGTGCCACCTGTGAAAATGGATGTCCTGCCTTTTCACTATCAGGTGGCCAACATACAAGAAAATGTTCTGCATTTTAATTAACTCTTTCTGTTACTCAAGTAAAGTAGACAATGCAGGATAGCTTATTTTCAAAGTGAAAAAGATGCTCCAGACCAACTAAACAATCCAACAAGTCACTTAACATGCATGTGGAAGTTCTGAGAACGTAAAGCTTTTTTTTTTTTCCATTGCTTTATTTATAATCCAGGGTAGAGCACCAATTTCCACAGACCTTTTTACACACAGCCTGGGAAGTAATGTCTGGTTAAGAGACTTGCCCAGAGTCATACAGTTAGGCAATGGAGGCTGAAGGAAATTATGCACCTCTGGACCACAAGAAACAGCTCATTAACAACTCCTTAATCTTCTAAGACAACTGCCAGCCTTCTGATTAACAAAGAAACTAAAAAAATCATTGCTGTAACCCAAGGGTGGATTTACTGCATCTCAATCAAGTTGCAATTAACCATAACTAAAATATCTAACCATCATGTCTAATCACACACCCAAACTACTACTGTAAAAATATTGATGTATACTTGTTTTTGCAGGGGTGGTGCATCTCCCAAAGTGAAGGTTCTGCCCCACCTCCCCCAGTCTCTGTATACACACACGGATGTTACACAAACTTCGAGAAAAGGGGAAAGTTATATACTCACCATAACGTTCCATCTGTGTTGCCCATTTTCATTCTTTCTCAACTCTTGGGTTCAAATCCAATCCTCAGACCCGACTTGGCCACTTCTACTATCTCATGGATTACTGGACGTTCTCGAGCTCCTCCTTTTCCCATAATTCCCTAGTCCCTACTATACCTCAGATTTTGTTTGCTGCCTTTTTTATCTGTAGAGCATTGCAAATGAAAAATAATATTAACATAGCCAGCAAAAACCGAGACGCAAAGAAAGGAGCAAGGTTCCTTCAATACCTTCGATCCTTCCAAAAGCATGACTAGAACGGGTTTGGTGGGAAAATAGTTGAGGAAGAATGAAAATGGAAAACATAAATGGAAAGTTATGGAGAGTATATAACTTCTTTATCTGATGTTGACAATTTTAATTCATTCCTCACATCTTGGGACACAGTCCCCAGCTACCTACACCCTGGGAGGACTCTAAGGATTATTCCTGAGTACCGCTGAACCAAAAGCTGCTTTGCCCCTAGAGACAAGATCTAATTTGTAATAAGCAATAAAAGTATGATGACTGGCCCAAATTGCAGCTGTACAAATATCATGTAGAGAACCTCTTGACAAAAGAGATGAAGCAGCCACTGGCTTCGTGGAATGTGCTCATGGTGATTTGGGCAAGGACACACCCAATTTATTATAAACATAGGTAATACAATCATTCAACCAGTTAGCTAATGTTGCTTTACAGACTGATTTTCCAAATTTTGGATCTGAAAAATATACAAAAGTATTGTTTCTCTAAAGTCTTTCATTCTAATCAAGTAAAAATGCAATTGTCTGTGAACATCCAATAGGTGTAACACATATTCTCCTTTATTTGAAAGAATTGGAAAGAATACTGGTAAATTGATAGCTTGATTCATATTCCATTCTGACCCCACCATAGGAAGAAATGAAGGGTTGGTCCTTGGTTCTTAAGGATATTACACCCTTATGAAATATCAAGTAAGGGGGCTTAGAAGACAAGGGCTGCAATTCAAAAACCCTTCTAGCAGAAGTAATTGCTACTAAAGATAGTTCTCCAAGTTAAATATTTTAGTTCTGTCTTAGCTGAAGGTTGAAATGCAGACTAGGTTAGAGCTTGCAATACTACATTTAAATCCCAATGGGGAGGAGGATCGTTAATAGGAGGTCTAAGACGAAGTGTTCCTCTTAGAAAAGCTCTACATAAAATTTGCTCTAACAGTAAAAAGAAAAAAGACTATTTGCAGAAATATTGGTCAAGTCTCTGTGACTTAATTCAATCAAAGTAAGTGACATAAAACAAACACTACTATTAACAGAACCTGTGAAGACCTTTGTGTTCATACTTTTCAGTCCTCTAACAAATTAATTCTGATGATAAAGGTGGGGGGAGGGTTGTCTTCACTACTTTCTATCCCTAAGGTTCATGTTTTTGATATAGCCACCCTGGGTGTTTACGACTGAAGTTAATCCTTTATCACCTTTTATTTTTATTTTATTTTTCCTTTCCTTTTTTATTCCCTTGCTATGATAGAATATGTCTGCTTGTTACATGGTTGCAATCCGTTTGTATAGCAAAGACTGATAATTGTATTTAATGTATTACATTGTGTTTTGATATGTTTCTGTTTTGTTTTCTGTTATAAATCTTATAAAACTAATAAAAATTATATTTGAAAAAAAAGAAAGGCTCTACAAAGTTTGGGAGATGCTAAAGATGAATTATCTACTCCAATATGAAAGCTGGAGATGGCAGCTAATTGCACTTTAACTGTAGAACAGCTAGCTCCTTCATTGAAGACTGATGTTAGAAATTCCAGAACTTTACAGATTGGGGGCAATGAGGATTCCTGTGCTCTTCAATGAAGAGATCGTCCATTGCCACACTCAAAGCTTCACGATACAGGGGATAAAGATTTGGTCCCCCCTTGTTTGCTGATGTACCAAACTACTAACATATTGTCTGTTTGGATCACAATAGTCCTGATGATGAGACAGTCTTGAAAAGCCTGCAATGCTAAGAAGACGGCTCTCATTTCCAGGACACTGATGTGTGTTTGTCTATTCTGGGGACCATGTGACTTGGACTGTCCTTCCCAGGAAGTGCCCCCCACCCAATCTGGGAGATGTCAGTGGTCACAATGGCCTTGGGTTGGGGAAGAACAAAGAGATGATCTTCTTGCACTTGACTTGATTGTATCCACCACAGAAGATATTTCTTGCAAGCTTGAGTAATCCATCTGACTGTACACAGGGTGGGAAAGAATGGACCACTGAATAGCTAATGTCCACTGAAGTATTCTCATATGGTACCCTGACAACAGTACTAGGATGACTGCTGCAGACATGGACCCTAAAGCTTGAAGGATTAATCTAGCTGAGAGAGAAGAGTTTTGGATTATTATCCTGACCTGGAACTGAATAGTCTCAACTCTTGCCAAAGATGCTGTTTGAGTGATCATGCTGAAAGAAACCCCCAACGAATTCTAATGTCTGAGTTGCTTCCAGATGAGATTGTTAAAATTAACTGAAATACTCAGATGGGAGCAAATTTAGTATGTAATCTCGGGCTTGTATCAGTTGAGGGTCTATGTTAAATCACTGAACACTTAAAAAAAGTATATAATGATTACTCGAACCCATGTAAGCGAAAGCTTACTATCTCAAATGCATAATGCTTAGAACAGCGATTTGTTTTCTAAGGGAAAAAAATTGTTGTTCCACCAAAAAAAAAAAATCTTAAAACATTACATAAAGTGTGGAGGAGGGGGGCCCCACACCCTCCCCTACTTAAATATACCAACTCAGAGATCGCACTACAGTCACGAAAACAGCAATGTAATAGAAGTGGCCAAGTGATTTCTTTCCCAGGGAAATAATTCACATACATGCTGTTTCGCTATTTTGCCTTTTCGCGCTTTCACGTTCGATCAAGACACATTCGAAAGAATGAGTCTTCGATCATTTAATAGGAATGCTCAGTTGATGCCTGGTCAGAGCAGTGATGAGCCAAGTCTTCTAAATATGGAAACACTCTGAATCCTTACTGCCATACACTTGGTGAACACTCTGGGGGCTGTTGTGAGACTAAAGGGCAGAGATCTGAATTGGTAATGAATGGCTCTCAGCCGGAAGTGGAGACATTTCTTGGCGCATCTGTTTATTTTGATATGACAATACGCATCCTGAAGACCTACTGAGCACATCCAATCGTCCTGATGCATAAAAGGCAGAATGAACTGAACCATGACCATCCAGTACTTTGTATACTGAACTGACAAGTTTAGATCACTGAAATCCAAAAAGTACAGTTGTGTACCTACCATAAATGTAGATGTTCGAGTGTATTCACTGTTGCAGTCATTACTCTTCTGTTTATCCTGCTGGCAGGCTTCCCGCAGTCGGCCTGAATTCCAAAGTCTTGGTCCGGCGTCAGTTGCTGTCACCTCTTCCCTGACGTCAGTGCGCCAGGGGTATAAAAGATGCAGCCGATGCCATTTTCTTCAGTTTTTCTTGCCCTAGATGTCAGGTGCCCCCAAAAGGGTACGCTAAATAGATTATGCCAATAAACATGCATGCACTAAAGTAAACATTTCCTTCATCTACAAGCAAATACACCACAGAGGTTGTATAGAATACAGAAGTACAGATAAGACCCAGCAAATGAAAGGGGAATGGAGGGAGGGTAACCTGGACTGCAACAGTGAATACATTCGAACATCTACATTTATGGTGGACACACAACTGTACTATGTTCATCATGTTTCACTGTTGCAGTCATTACTCTTGGGTTGAATCCCAAAGCTGAGGATGGGTGGCTGGGCTAAATAGGATTAGGAGAGGCTATGAGGCCCTGCAGAACTGCAGTGGCAAAGCCTGCTCTGGATTTAGAGTAGAGAGGTATGTGGTAGTGCGTTGTAAAAGTGTGCACTGAACTCCCAAGTTGCAGCCTCTAAGATATCTTTGGTTGGTACTCCTCTGAGAAAGGCTGCTTAAGTGGCTGCTGCTCTGATAGAATGTGACCTAATGCACTTAGGCACTGATTTGCCATGCTGCGAGTAGCAGAAATGAATGCAATGGCCAATCCATTTTGAAATAGTCTGTTTTGAGATCGCCTTTCCTTGTGATCCTGCAGCATATGCCATTAAAAGTTGCTTAGTCTTTCTGAAAGCTTTAGTTCTGTCCAAGTAGAAGCGTAGCTGTCTGTGTATGTCCAAAGAATGCAGAAGTCTCTCACCCTTGTTCTGTGGGTTTGGATAAAAGGTAGGCAAGTGAATGGTTTGGTTAAGGGCCACACTGGACACCACCTTAGGCATAAATGTAGGGTTCATACTCAGAGAAACCCTGTCTGGATGGAAAATGATAAAAGGTTCCACAGCCATGAGTGCCTGTAACTCCGAGACTCGTCTTGCAGAGGTTATTGCTAGGAGCAGAGCTGTTTTCCAGGATAAGAATTTTATATCAGCTGTTGCGGCTGGCTCAAAAGGAGGCAGTGTGAGTTTTTCCAAGACATAATTTAGGTCCCATGCAGGTATTGGTGCTCTCCTTGGAGGTCTTATGTTTTTGGCCCCTCTGAGGTACTGCCTTATTAAAGGATGAGAAAAGATAGGTGGTTCCATATTATAATGGGCTGAAATGGCAGAAGCATGAATCTTAACTGATGAAAAGGATAGGCCTTTGTCCAGCATCTCAGTCAAGTATTGTAAAATCGGGAGGAATATTTGGTACAAATGTGTCAATTCCTTGTTCCTGGTTCCAAACACAGAATCTCTTCCATTTTTCCTGCATAAGATTTTCTGGACTGGGCCTCCTGGCCTCCAAGATAACATCCATTACAGCTTTGGAGAGTGGAGTGTTCTGAATGGCTACATTATCCGCCATGGTGCCAGATTTAAGGTCCTGAGTTGGCTGTGCAGGATCAGAATGTTTTGTTGGGTCAGTAAGTGAGACGTTTGAGGCAATGTCCAGGCTGGACCTTGAGACAAGTTCTTTAGGATTGGGTACCAGTGCTGGCGTGGCCAGTCTGGGGCAATCAGTATAATTTTTGGCTTCTCTTGTCTGACTTTTAGGAGTACCTTGGGGATGAGAGGCAGTGGAGGAAAGGCATATACTGTTAATTTTTTCCAGCTGAAGGATAGGGCATCCACTTTCCATGCTTGCTTCTGATAAATCCTTGTGCAGAATCTCTAATTGGCAGTTGTGAGGGGAGACAAATAGATCTATGTCTGGGCATCCCCATTTCCTTGTTATCATGCTGAAGACATGAGGATCCAGTTTCCACTCATGGGGATATCTATGAGGTTTCTGCTTAGTTCATCTGCCAGAGTATTTATTTTTCCTGGCAGGAATTGTGCTTGCAGGTGAACTTGATAAGTCAATGCTGTGTCCCACAAAGTCATTGCTTGTCTGCAGAGGGGGTAGGAATGTGTGCCTCCCTGCTTGTTTATGTACCACATGACTGTAGTATTGTCCGTTTTTATCAGTAGTTGTCCTGGATGAAGTAGATCCTTGAAAGCTGTCAGGGCATTCTGAACAGCTAGCATCTCTTTTTGACTGATATGAAGATGCATCTGGATTGCGGGCCATGTGCCCTGAATACATTTTCCTGCCATGTGGGGCCCCCCCAGGCATAATCTGATGCATCCGTTGTTAGTGTCTGCCTGGCTGTGGGTAAAGTGAATGGCTGTCCCTTGTGGTGACAGGCCTGTGCCCACCATCGAAACTCCTGTTGCAGGCAGGGAATGAGGGTAAATAATGTTTCCAGGCTGTGGCAATGTTGAGTCCAAACACTTTTTAGATACCACTGTAGTTTCCTCATATGCAGTCTGGCATATGGAATTAGCAGAATGCAGGATGCCCTGAAGCCCAAAACTTGCAGAATTTTTCTTGCAGATAACTGGGTCTTTGTTGCCAACATTCTAAAGTAAGTAGTCAGATGCCTTTGTTTGTTTGGAGTGAGATAAGCCATCTGGGCAGTTGTATTTAAGCTTGCACCCAGGAATATCATCTCTTGAGGGGGTACTAGTTTTGATTTCTTTTCCTTTACTGTGTACCATAGGCAAATTAGTAATCTTTTTACAAACACCAGATGCTTTAGTAGAATGTCGTTGCTCTCTGCTTGAATAAGGTAGTCGTCCAAGTAAGGATATATTTGAATTCCTCTTTGTCTGCAAAATGCAATTACTGGTGCCAGGCATTTTGTGAAGACCCTGGGCGCAGTAGATAAGCCAAAGGGCAGTGCAGAGAATTGGTAGTGCATTGAGCCAGCTATGAATCTGAGGTATCTTCTGCAAGATTGTCTGATTGGGACATGCAGGTATGACTCTTTTAGGTCCAAAGTTACGAGCCAAGCCTTCTTGTCTAGCATGGGCAGTAGCTGCTGCAGAGTCAACATTTTGAATTTTGGAACGTCCAGAAATGTGTATAGAATAGACAGGTCCAGTATTGTTCTCCAGGCTTTGTCCTTTCTGGGCACCAAGAAAAGTCTTGAGAAAAATCCTTGTCCCTGCTCCTGTTGTGGTACTTGCTGAATGGCCCTCATGTCCATGAGGGATGAAACTTGCTTTTGTGCCTCTGCCTATTGATTGTGTGGCAGGTCTGACATACCTTTTGCCCTTGACAGGGTGTGAAAGTGGAACCTGTATCCCTGAGATACTATGTTCAAGACCCGTTTGTCCTGGGTAATCATGTGCCAATTTGGTGAAAAAAGTGCTAGTTTCCCCCCTAAGGGGGCTGCCAAAAGATAAGTGCTTGGTTCTGGCAGAGGAAGGTCATTGGGACTGTTTCCTGTATGGTTGTGATTTGTCTTCTCAGCTTTTGGAGGTAGAAACACCCCATTGTTTAGGCCTGTATGAGCCTTGGGGCTGGGATCTGCCTCTGGGGAGTCTGTATCTGCCTCTTTGTGGCCTGTCTGACACTGGAAAGGACCAGTTCTTTGTAGGACAGTTCCTGCTAAATCTGGGTGGCTGTACCTGTAGGAAATCCTTAACTGTCTGCATGGATTTCGCTTTATCCTCCATTTTCTTCAACCCCTCTTCTGCCTTAACACCAATCATGCTGTAATGGAGCATCCAATAATTTTGCTTTAACATGATCAGGCAGTTTCTGTTCCTTTAACCAAGCATGCCTTCTAATGACAGAACCCATAACAGCGGCCCTGCAAGAAGCCTCCAGTGAATCTAAACCACATCGCAAAGTATGCTTTCCCACTTGTTCAGCTGCATGCAATAAATCATGCATTTCCTTGTTATCAGAACATTCAGAATTTGTCAACATTTTCTGTTTAAGCAGTGACATTAAGTATTGCTAATACTTAAGCATATAAAACTGACAAATTAAAGCCCTTACAGCCAAGGTAGCAGAAGTGTAAACTTTTTTACCCCATCTGTCCAGTGCCCTAGAATCCCCATCAGAGGGGACACTTTTTTTGCAGTGGAAGCCTTGACCCCTTTGGGACCCTGAGATATAGTTTCTGGGTCAGCAGCAGGGTTTTTATATAGAAATTTATGAGAGTCTGGAACCCTGTAGTATCTGTCTGGCTTAGCAGGTGCAGGGGGTAAAGAGTCAGGAGACAGGCTGAAAATACATCATCTACAATGTCTAGAACAGGTGGAATAGCAAGAGGTCTGTGCTGAAGTAGTAAAAGAAAATCTCTGAGCCTTTTCTTAGATTCTGAGTAATCGTGGCTCTTCCAGTGAAAATGCTCCCTCTTGGTATGCAGAGTTTCCCCAAAAGAATAATCCTCAGGAGGAGAGGCTGAAGGAATAGATTCTTCAGCATCAGAATCCTCATAGGGAGGAAAAGAGTATCCCTGTTCAGAAGAGGAATCAGAGGAAATTGAAACCTGATCAGAAGAGTCATATTCTGTCTCTTGCCTAGGCCTCTTATCAGGAGGAGGATGGGAACCCCTGATCAAAGTAATTAGGTCTTCGGCCATTTTAAGCATCTGTTTCTTAGGCATGGAAGTCTGTCCAGGAGAATGCTGTACTTGTTTCTTTGTCTTTAGAGATGTTTTAGTCTTTGTCTCTGAAGCTGAGGTAGGCTTGACATATAATTGTGTAGGTCTGAAAACACCCTCAGAAGCCGATGCCTGTTCAGCGGCTCTGGAACCATCTGAGGGAATAGTTTCTGAGAGTCCAATACCTTCAGTATCCAGAGGCCTAGTCGGCTCCACGTGGGAGTCGGAAGCGGCCTGTGGCTCTGAAGTAGTGGGGGTGTCTGGAGCTCTGAAAGCGCCTCACTGAGAACCGGCAAACCGGCGAATGGCCTAGCTGGGGCCTCGTCGTCTGTTTTGGACCTCGGATGCCTGTTCCTTTTCCTTGCGCTTTTTATAAACTCCGGTCGTCGGCTGTAATTAAACCTTCGGCCAAAGGAATGAAAGGCAAAATCGTACCGATGCTTAATTGTGCGTTGGCTAAATCTAGCACAAAACCGACAGCTAGCAACGTCGTGATCAGGGCCTAGGCGAGGAATATAGTAAGAATGAAAATCCTTATGAGGTATTTGTTTCCCACAAGAAATACAAATGTTAACTTTTTCTGACATCGGTCTGGAGCAAGAAAAAAGTTTCCCCAACGGGGTACTTAGCTTTAATGAAGACTTCGGATCTGAAATTCGATTTTGAAAATCTCAGGAGTCGGCCGACCGGCACTTGCAAACTGCTTTTGCTTCGGGCACCGCACGGCAAGAAAGACTGAAGAAAATGACGTCGGCTGCATCTTTTATACCCCTGGTGCACTGACGTCAGGGAAGAGGCGACGGCAACCGATGCCGGACCAAGACTTTGGAATTCAGGCCGACTGCGGGTAGCCTGCCAGCAGTATAACCCCAAGAGTAATGACTGTAACAGTGAAACACGATGAACATCTGGTTTCCAGTCTTTTTTTTTTTTGGCTCTAAAAATGAATGTGAGATTTGTGATACCCGTTATAAGCAAAAGAATAGTTTTCATAACCTTACCATAGATGAATATAATGCTATTAATACACTTTTGAATAATTCTGAAATTACTAAAAATAGTGCAGATAAAAGTGGAAGAATAGCTGTACGTGATATGGCATACTACATAGATCGTATGAATGAAAAATGCAGACTATGAATGGATTTCTAATTATAAATGTACAAAGATAGTGTCTAAAGTTCATGATACCTTACATAGATACATGGATGAAGGTAAATAAACATCTCAGGACACCATTCATATATGGTATACCTAAACTACACAAATCTGAAACTAGTCCTCCTCCTCCTAGACCTATTGTTTCTGCCAATGGTTGGGTCACTGAACCCATTTCAAAATTGAGACTTAACTTAGAGTGGGGTTTAAAAACACTGGTACTATTATTAAAGATGCAACTCAGTTTTTATAACAGCTGTATAGTTGCTCTACAAGTTATAAGGTCGACACCTGTAATTTTGTTGCACAGGATGTTGATTCGTTATTTACAATGATATCCAATGTTGTTGGTGTCAAGTCCATTAAAGAGTTTTTGTTAGAATACACAGAGTGCACTCAGCCCTATGTTAACATACTAAGTCAGTTACAGATGGTTGAGTTGACTAAATGTGTTTCTCTTTCAAAGAAAGATACATAAGCAGAAGAAAGGTGTGGCAATAGGTACACCAGTTGTATAAACATATACAAATACTGTTATGTGTGTTTGGGAGAAAAAGTTTACATTTACTGATGTAAACTCGTAATGTCTTTTTTTAATCCACTATTTGTGGATTTGTTTTTATTGTGGAATAGCAATGTAGAGCGGTTTGAGTTTTTTTAAATATATTTCGAACACATCTAGCTTTTTGAAGTTTACAATAAATATATCAGATAGACACAGTGATTTTCCTGATGTTAGGTTAACGGTACACTGGGCACTACACAGTATCAGAAAAGTACAGTTGTGTACACTTACCATAAATATAGATGTTCAAGTGTATTCACTGTTGCAGTCATTACATTTGGGTTATCTGCCTGCAGGTAGCCCTCAGCCGGCCTGAATATCAAAGTCTTGGATTCCTGCGTCGGATGCGGTCTCTTTTTCCATGACATCAGGTCGGCAGGGGTAGTAGACGTTCAAGTGTATTCACTGTTGCAGTCATCACATTTGGGTTATCTGCTTGCAGTAGCCCTCAGTTGGCCTGATTATCAAAGTCCTGGGTCCTCCGTCAGTTGCTGTCTCATCTTCCATGACGTCAGGTAGTCAGGGGTATAAAGTATGCAGCCGATCCAATTACATCAGTTTTTCTTGCCACAGATGTCAGGTGCCCCCTAATGGAGAGCAATTAAATATATATACAAGGTTATACCTCCAACAAAAAAAAGCAAATACACCAAAAAGCTTTAAGCATAGTAAAAAGGAGTAGAGGTATAGCTAAAAGAAGTCAGGGGGCTGGAGGGAGGGTAACCAGGACTTCAACAGTGAATACACTCGAACATCTACATTTATGGTAAGTGTACACAACTGTACTATGTTCTTTGTGTTTCACTGTTGTAGTCATCACATTTGGGTAGATTCCCAAAGCTAAGGATGGGAGGAGGAATTTAGATAGCATTAGGACCAGCTATAAGGCCCTGCAAAACTGCAGTGGCAAAACCAGCTCTGTATTTAGAGAAAATTGGTAAATGGTAATGCTTGGTGAAAGTATGTACAGAACTCCAGGTAGCAGCTTCTAGGATGTCCCTGGTAGGGACACCTCTGAGAAAGGCTATAGAGGTAGATGCAGCCCTGGTTGAGTGTGGTCTAATCCCCTGTGGGATATGTTTTCCATGGTGCTTATAGCAGAAATTAATGCAATGGCCTATCTATTTAGAAATGGTTTGCTTTGAAATGGCCTTCCCTCTGCCCCTGCAGCAAATGCAACCAGCAGCTGTTCAGATTTCCAGAGAGGTTTAGTCCTGTCCAAGTAAAATCTAAGTTGTCTGGGCACATCTAAGGAATGCAGTATCCATTCCCCTTTGTTCTGCGGATTAGAAACGAAGGTTGGCAAATGAATGGACTGATTAAGAGCCACACTGAATACTACCTTGGGCATGAAGGAGGGATTGGTCCCGAGGGACACCTTGTCCGCATGAAAGATGATGAAAGGCTCCACTGCCATAAAGACCTGTAATTCAGACACCCTTCTTGCTGAAGTGATGGCTAAAAGGAAGTCTGTCTTCCAAGAAAGGCATTTCAACTCTGCATTTGCAGCTGGCCCAAAAGGAGGTAAAGTAAGTTTTTCCAATACAAAGTTAAGGTCCCAGGCTGGAGTAGGGGTTCTCCTGGGTGGTCTTAAGTTTTTGGCCCCCCTGAGGAACTGCTTGAGCAGTGGATGAGAGAAGAGGGGTGCTTCTGTGTTGTAATGAGCTGAAATGGGTGAGGCATGAATTTTGATGGAGGAAAAAGAAAGGCCCTTGTGAAGCATCTCAGTTAAGTATTGAAGAATCTGAGGTAAACTGGGTGCTGCTGTGCTCATCCCCTGATTTTGGTTCCAGGAACAGAATCTTTTTCATTTTTCAGCATAAGATTTCTAGTACTAGGCCTCCTTGCCTCCAGAATGACATCCAACACTTGTTTACTGAGGGATGGTAACTGAGAGATCAGGCAATTAGCCAGGCTGCCAAGTTCAGGGCTTGAAGTTGAGGGTGCAGAATCTGGCCCTTCTGCTGGGAGAGCAGGGTAGGAGCCTGAGGCAGATGCCATGGTGCCAGCAGTGATACACTGCGCAAGAGGGAGTACCATTGTTGGCGTGGCCAGTCTGGTGCAATCAGTATCGTCCTTGGTTTGTCCTGTTTGATCTTTAGTAGTACCATGGAGAGGAGAGGCAGAGGAGGAAAGGCATAAACTGATAGATTTTTCCAGGTGAGGGACAGGGTATCCACTTTCCAAGCTTGTTTGTGGGGAGTCCTTGTGCAGAATTTGTCCAACTGGTAGTTCTGGGGAGAGGCAAACAGGTCTATCTTTGGCCTCCCCCATTTGTTTATCAACATGTTGAATGTCTTTGGTTCCAGTTTCCACTCGTGTGGGTCCATGAGATTTCTGCTTAGATTGTCAGCCAGTGTACTTAGCTTTCCTGGCAGGAACTGAGCCTGTAGGTGCACTTGGTAGCTCAAGGCTGTGTTCCACAGAGCCATGACTAGTCGGCAGAGAGGGTATGAGTGGGTTCTCCCCTACTTATGTACCACATAACCGAGGTGCTGTCCGTCTTTACCATTAACTGTCCTGGAAGAATGTGGTCCTTAAAGGCTGTCAGAGCATTCTGTACAGCTAACATTTCTTTTTGATTGATATGCATGTGCATTTGACTTGGGTTCCATTTGCCCCAAATGCACCTCCCTGCCAGGTGAGCCCCTCCATGCACAGTCTGATGCATCTGTTATTAGGGTTTGGGCAGCAGGGAGTAGAGTGAATGGCAGTCCCTTGTTTTGGTGGCAGGCCTCTGCCCAAGAAAGGAACTCTAGCTGTAGGCAAGGTATGACAGGAATCATTGCTTCTAGATCCTGAGAATGCTGACACCATAGGCTTTTTAGATGCCATTGTAGTTTCCTCATATGAAGTCTTGCATATGGAATTAGGAGAATGCAGGAGGCCATGAACCCCAAGGCTTGCAGTATTTGTCTTGCAGATAGCAGGGCCTTTGTGGCCAATAGTTTGAAGTAAGCTGTCAAATGAACTTGTTTCTCTGGTGTGAGGAAAGCCATCTCGGAAGCTGTGTTCAAGCTTGCTCCCAGGAATACAATTTGTTGGCAGGGTACCAGATGTGATTTTGTTTCGTTTATGGTGTACCCCACAGAAGTTAGCACTTTTTGTACAAATGCCAGATGATTCAATAATATGTCCTGGCTTTCTACCTGAATTAGACATCGTCCAGGTATGGTTATATTTGAAAATTTCGGGTCTACTTTACACGCTCGAAAGCTGAAAAACCCGAATCCAAATAGCGCTGCATGTAAAGAGCAAACCGCGAATACGTCGAACGAACGAAACTGCAAAAGCAAAAATATCAAATTTGCATAGTTGGCTCTTCTGCAGTATAGCTCCGTAAGGTAAGTGTGCAATAGTTACGGACATTAGGGTTAGGGAGGGGTTAAGGTAAGTGCATAGGTAGGTAGTGTATGCAAGGTTTTGTGTAGGTAATATATGTAAGGTTTAGTGTAGGGTTTCGTTAAGTGTACGTTTGTGGAATATTTAGTTTGTATGGGTATAGCTCCGTAGGGGAAGTGTGCGGTAGTTACGGACCTTAGGGTTAGGGAAGGGTTAAGGATAGTGCATAGACAGTTGTGTATGTGGGGTTTAGTGTAGGGTTAGAAGTAGGGTTTTGGTTAGTGTATGTATGTGTTTTTTTTATTGTGCTTGGGTAGGTAGTGTGTTGCGGGTGGTGGGTTGGCCGACTATGATGGTTCGAGGTTTTAAATTTCATGCTTTAGTACGTTCAACGTATTCGCAGTTCACTTTTTATGTGTTGCGCTATTTAAATTTGGGTTGTTCGTGTTTTGAGCGCATAAAGTAGACCCAATATTTCCTTGCCTGCAAAATGCAATGACTGAAGCTAGGCACTTTGTGAATACCCTGGGTGCAGTAAATAAGCCAAAGGGCAGTGCAGAGAACTGATAATGCATGAAGCCTGCTTTGAAGCGCAGGTATCTTCAGCAAGATTCCCTGATTGGGATGTCCAGGTAGGCTTCCTTTAAATCCAGTGTTGCCAACCAGGCATCCTTGCCTAGCATAGGAAGCAACTGGTGAAGAGTTAGCATCTTGAATTTTGGGATCACCAAAAAAGTGTTTAGGACAGACAGATGCATAATAAGACGCCAGTTGTTGTCTTTTCTGGGCACTAGAAAAAGTCTTGAGTAGAAACCTTACCCCTTTTCCTCTTCTGGGACAGTTTGAAAAGCCCTTATACTTAAGAGTGTGAGAACTTGCTTTTGAGCCTCTGCCCACTGATTTAGTGGTAGATCGGGCCAACCGTTTGGGGTTGGTGAAGTGTGGAAGTGGAATCCATATCCTTTGGAAACTATATTTAAAACCAATTTGTCCGGGGTAATGAGTTCCCAGTTTTTTTGCCTGAAAAGCAATCTTTCCCCCTAATGGAGCAGTCAGTTGAGAAGGGCTTGAAAGTTTTAAAGTTAAGTCATTGAGACAGTTTACCATAGGGGGGGGGGTCTTACTACTCCCTGCTTTGGAAGTGGGAGCCCCCCACTGCTTAGTCCTGTGTGTACCTTGGGACTGAATCCTGAGTGTTCTTCTGGTTCTGGGTTTGGTCTGAGAAGGCCTGGAAGAGCCAGGAAAGGACCAGTTCTTAGAGGGCCAATGCCTACTAAATCTTGGAGGCTGCACTTGCAGGAAATCTTTAACAGTTTGCATAGATTTAGCTTTTTCCTCCAGCTTTTTAAGTATTTCTTCTGCTTTGTTGCCAACAGGTGGTCCTGGTTTAAGGGAGCATCCAACAATTTAGCTTTAACATGATCTGGCAAAGACTGCTCCTTAAGCCAAGCATGCCTTCTAAGTACAAACCCAGTAACAGCAGCCCTGCAAGATGCCTCTAGTGAATCAAAACCACATTGCAAAGTATGATTTCCAACTTGTTCAGCAGAATGCATTAAATCCTGTAAATACTTATTTTCAGCACAGTCAGGAATCAACATGATTTTCTGTTTAAGCAATCCAATAATATGCTGCTGATACTTTAACATATGAAAAGTACAGTTGCGTACACTTACCATAAATGTAGATGTTCGAGTGTATTCACTGTTGCAGTCATTACATTTGGGTAATCTGCTGGCAGGTTGCCCTCACTCGGCCTGAATATCAAAGTCTTGGGTCCTGCGTCGGTTGCTGTCTCCTCTTCCATGACGTCAGGGGTGTAAAACATGCAGCCAATGCCATTTTATTCAGTTTTACTTGCCCCAGATGTCAGGTGCCCCCCAAATGGGGAGCAAAAATATGTATACATAAATAAATAACAATATATATAGAAATGCACTTTAGCAACGCAAACTTTACCTTCATCTAAAAACAAATACACCTCAAAGGCTTTAGAGTATAGAGAAGGAAAGAGAAGTTCTAGAAGAAAAAAGGGGGACGGCGGGTGGGTAATCCGGACTGCAGCAGTAAATACACTCAAACATCTACATTTATGGTAAGTGTACACAACTGTACTATGTTCCTCGTGTCTCACAGTTGCAGTCATTACATTTGGATATAATCCCAAAGCTATGGAAGGGAGGATGGAACTAGATAGCATTAGGGGCAGCTAGAAGGCCCTGCAGAACTGCAGTGGCAAAGCCTGCCCTGGACTTGGAAAAGAGAGGCAAATGATAATGCTTTGTAAAAGTATGAAGAGAGCTCCAAGTAGCAGCTTCTAGAATGTCTTTGGCTGGAACTCCTCTGAGAAAGGCTGCTGAGGTAGAGGCAGCCCTGGTGGAATGTGACCCGATTCCCTTGGGCACTGGTTTACCATGATGCAAGTAGTAGAAACGAATGCAGTGGCTTATCCACTTAGAAACAGTCTGCTATGATATAGCCTTTCCCACTGATCCTGCAGCAAATGCCACCAGTAGTTGCTCAGTGATTTGGCCCTGTTTAAGTAGAATCTTAGTTGTCTGTGTACGTCCAATGAATGCAGAATCCGCTCCCCCTTGTTCTGCAGATTTGGGTAAAATGTTGGCAGGTGAATAGCTTGGTTAAGAGCCACACTGGATACCACCTTAGGCATAAATGAAGGATTGGTCCTGAGGGACACCCTGTCCGGTTAAAATGTAATAAAAGGCTCCAAAATCATGAGGGCCTGTAGTTATGAAACCCTTCTTGCTGAAGTGATTGCCAAAAGGAAAGCTGTTTTCCAAGATAAAATCTTTATATCCGCAGTAGCTGCTGGTTTAAAAAGAGGTAGGGTGAGTTTTTCCAGCACAAAATTGAGGTCCCATGCAGGAGTTGGTAATCTTCTGGGAGGCCTTAAATTTTTGGCCCCTCTAAGATACTGTTTTAGCAGAAGATGAGAAAAGATGGGAGGCTCCGTGTTGTAATGAGCCAAGATGGCAGAGGCATGGATTTTTATTGAAGAAAAAGATAGGCCCTTGTGAAGCATCTCAGTCAAGTATTGTAAAATCTGAGGAATATTTGGTTTTGTTATGCCCATTCCTTGTGCTTGGTTCCAAGCACAGAATCTCTTCCATGTATCAGCATAAGATTTTCTAGTACTAGGCATTCTGGCTTCCAAAATAACATCCATCACAGATTTACTGAGAGGTGTTGTTTGTTTGAATAATTACATGATCAGCCATGCTGCCAGGTTCAAAGTTTGGAGCTGAGTGTGCAGAATTTGATTGTTCTGCTGAGACAATAGATGAGGTATTTTTAGCAAGTACCAAGGAGGGAGTTGAGGCACATTCCTTAGAATTGGGTACCAGTGCTGGCAAGGCCAGTCCGGAGTAATTAGGATCATTTTTGTTTTTTCCTGTCTGACCTTTAGCAAGACCTTGGGGAGAAGAGGCAAAGGAGGAAAGGCGTAGACTGATAGGTTTTTCCAACTGAAGGATAGGGCATCCACTTTCCATGCTTGTCTGTGATAAGTCCTTGTGCTGAATTTGTCCAGTTGGTGATTTTGGGGAGAGGCAAATAGATTTATGTCTGGGCTCCCCCATTTCTGTGTTATCATGCTGAAGACTTGTGGATCCAGTTTCCACTCGTGAGGGTCCATAAGATTTCTGCTTAGGTCGTCTTCCACAATATTTTGTTTTCCTGGCAGGAATTGAGCTTGAAGATATACTTGGTAAGTCAAGGCTGTGTCCCACAATGCCATGGCTAGCCTGCAGAGGGGATAGGAATGTCTACCCCCCTGCTTGTTTATGTACCACATAAATGTGGTGTTGTCTGTCTTTATCAGTAGTTGTCCTAGATGAAGTAAGTCCTTGAAGGCTGTCAGGGTATTCTGAACAGCTAGTATCTCTTTCTGGTTGATATGCAAATGCATTTATTTTGGGGTCCACATGCCCTGAATGCATCTCCCTGCCAGGTGCCCCCCCCCCAAGCATAGTCTGATGCGTCTGTAGTTAGGGTTTTGGTGGCAGGGGGTAGAGTGAATGACAGACCCTTGTTTTGGTGACATGTCTCTGCCCACCAAAGAAACTCCTGTTGTAGGCAGGGAATGAGAGGAATCATTGTTTCCAGACTGTGACAATGTTGACTTCATAAACTTTTTAGGTAACATTGAAGTTTCCTCATATGCAGTCTTGCATATGGAATTAGTAGAATGCGGGATGCCATGAACCCCAAAGCCTGCAGGATTTGTCTTGCAGATAATTGGGTTTTTGTTGCCATCTGTTTGAAGTATATAGTCAGTTGCCTTTGTTTGTCTGGCATAAGGTAAGCCATCTGGGCAGTTGTACTCAAGCTTGCACCCAGGAATGTAAGTTTTTGTGAGGGTACCAGTTGTGATTTATTTTCGTTTACTGTGTACCCTAGGCATGTTAGAAGCCTTTTTACAAACGCCAGATGTTGAAGAAGAATGTCCTTGTTCTCTGCTTGAATGAGACAGTTGCCCAGGTAAGGATACATTTGTATGCTTCTTTGTCTGCAAAATGCAATTACTGGTGCCAGGCACTTTGTAAAGACCCTGGGCAAAGTAGATAAGCCAAAGGGCATTGCAGAGAATTCGTAATGCACAAAACCTGCCTTGAAGCAGAGGTATCTTCTGCACAATTCCCTTACTGGGATATGCAGGTATGCCTCTTAAGTCTAGAGTCACTAACCAAGCATTCTTGCCCAGCATGGGCAGCAGCTGTTGCAAAGTCAGCATTTTGAATTTTGGGATGTCCAAAAACGTGTTCAAAATCTGTAAGTCCAGTATTGGATGCCAGGCATTGTCTTTTCTGGGTACCAGGAACAGTCTTGAATAAAACCCTTGTCCTTTTTCCTGTTCTGGTACTGGTTGAATGGCCCCCATATCCATGAGGGATGTTAATGGTTTCTGTGCCTCTGCCCATTGATTTTGTGGCAGATCTGGCCAACCGTTTGGAATTGGCAAAGTATGGAAATGAAATCTGTACCATTGGGATACTATATTTAATACCCACTTGTCCTGGGTAATTACCAATTTTGAGCATGAAGTGCTAATTTCCCCCCCAATGGGGCTGCCAAAAGAGACGTGCTTGGTAATGATAGAGGGAAGTCATTGAGACTGCTTACTGTAGGGTTGTGCTTTGTTTCCTCAAGATTTGGAGGTAGAGGGACCCCATTGTTTTGACCTGTAAGAACCCTGTGATTGGTATCTAGAGCCTTTGGAGCTCCTGGATTTGCCTTGTGAGGCTCTGTTGGACACAGGAAAGGACCAATTTTTAGTAGGCCAGTGTCTACTGAATCTAGGTGGCTGCACTTGTAAGAAATCTGTTACAGTTTGCATAGATTTAGCTTTGTCTTCAATTTTCTTTAAAACCTCTTCTGCCTTATTACCAAACAAAGTATCATGCTGTAAAGGTCCATCCAACAATTTAGCCTTAACATGATCAGGCAGATTTTGCTCCTTGAGCCAGGCATGCCTTCTAATCACAGATCCAGTAACTGCGGCCCTGCAAGAGGCCTCCAAGGAATCAAAACCACATTGCAAAGTATGCTTTCCAACCTGTTCTGCTGCATGCAATAATTCCAGTAATTCTTTATTTTTCCACACAATCAAAAATCAGCATCATTTCTGTTTCAATAAGCCCATAACATGCTGTTGATATTTACGCATATGAAACTGGCAGTTTAAGGCCCTAATTGCCAAGGTTGCAGACGTATAAACTTTCTTTCCCCATCTATCCAGCGCCCTGGAATCTCTATCAGAGGGGGTAGGATTTTTGGCTGTAGAGGCCTTTACACCTTTGGGACCCTGTGAGATAGTTTCAGGATCAGCAGCAGGATTTTTGAATAACAATTTGTGGGAGTCAGGAACCCTGTAATATCTGTCTGGCTTAGTAGGAGTCGGAGGTAGGGAATCAGGAGCCATGCTTGATTCCAAAAACACATCATCAACAATGTCTAACACAGGAGGTACAGCCAAAGGCCTATGCTGAGGAAGAAGAAGAAAATCCCTAAGCCTCTTTTTTGATTCAGAGAAATCCTGACTCTCCCAATGAAAATGTTCCCTTGAAGTATGCAAGGTTTCTCCAAAAGAATAATCCTCAGGAGGAGATGCAGATGGAATGGACTCTTCTGCAGCTGAATCCTCATAGGGTGGTATAGAAAATTCCTGATCAGAAGAGGAATCGGAATAAATAGAAACCTGATCTGAAGATTCATAATCAGTGTCTTGCCTAGGCCTCTTAGTGGGGGGGGGGGGGGGGACCACTGATCAAGGTAATTAAGTCCTCAGCCATTTTAATTATCTGTTTTTTTAGGCATAGGGGCCTGAGCACATGGCTCATGCATCAGTTTTTGAGACTTAGAAGTTGCTTTTGTCTTTGCTTTTGAAGCTGGCATCGGTTTTATAAAGAAATGTTGAGGCCTGAAAACACCCCCAGAAGCCAGTGCCTGCTCAGCGGCTCCAGACCCATCCGAGGGTACAATACTCTGAGAATCTCGCGGTATATTGATCCACATGGGTCTCGGTAGAGGCCTGCGACTCAAAAGTAGCGGGTATCAGGGGCTGCAAAAGTGCCTCACTGAGTACCGGCGACTGGCTTAGGAGAAGTTTCGGCATCAGTTTTGGACCTCAACGGGCTGTCTCTGTCTTTTTCCTTACGTTTTTTGTGAACTCCGGTAGTCTGATTGCTATCCAATGACATTTCAGGGTAATTAAATCTGGATCCAAAATATTTTGAACCAAAAATATACAGACGCTTAATAGTGCGTTGGTTAAATATAGCACAAAACCGACAGCAAGACATGTTGTGATCAGGGCCTAGGCAAGGAATACAGGACTTAAGACTTTAATATTCAGGCCGACTGATTACCCAAATGTAATGACTGCAGCAGTGAAACATGAAGAACATCTGGCAATTTAATGCCCTAATGGCCAAGGTTGCAGAAGTGTATACCTTCTTACCCCATCTATCCAGCACCCTGGAATCTCTATCAGAGGGGTAGGATTTTTGGCAGTAGTACCCATTATGCCCTTGGGTCCCTGTGAAATGGTCTCAGGATCTGCAGTAGGATTTTTAAATAGGAACTTGTGAGAGTCAGGAACCCTGTAATATCTATCTGGTTTTCTGGGAGCAGGAGGCAAAGACTCAGGGGCCAAGCTGGTCTCCGTAAAGGCATCATCAACAATGTCTAGTACAGGGGGGATAGCTAAAGGCCTGTATTGGGGCAGGAGTAAGAAATCCCTAACCCTCTTTTTAGAATCAGAGTAATCCTGGCTTTCCCAGCGAAAATGCTCCCTAAGAGTATGCAAAGTTTCACCAAAAGAGAAACCCTCTGGAGGGGAAGCAGAGGGAATAGAGTCCTCTGCATCAGAATCCTCATAGCAATATAAGGGTAAATCCTGGTAATCAGAAGAAACAGAAAATTATTTCAGAATCCTGATCAGAAGAATCATAACCAATCGGTCCTACGTCTCAGTGGGGGAAGGTTGGCTTCCCCTGATTAAAGTAATAAGGTCTTCAGCCATTCTTATTATTTCTTTTTTAGGCATAGAGGCCTGACCATGCGGTCTAGGCATCGGTTTTCTAGGCATGGATCAAGTTTTAGGCCTTGAAGAAGAAGATGGCGTTAGTTTAATATGCAAGTCAGTAGGCCTGAATACACCCTCAGAAGCTGGTGCCTGCACAGCGGCTCGGGACCCATCCAAGGTAGAGACATCTGCAGGTTCCACAGTTGAAGCATCTTGTGGCATACCGGACTACGAATGGGTCTCAGTAGAGGCCTGCAAATCTGAAGTAGCAGGAATTAGAGGCTGCGAAAGCACCTCACTGAGTACCGGCGGACAGGTGACTACCTTAGAAGTGTTGTCAGCAGCTTTGGACCTAGGCGGCCTGTCTCTGTCTTTATCTTTGCGTTTTTTCAGAAACTCGGTAGTCGGGTGGGTTACTGAAGCCATATCTGGATAATGGAACTGAGTATCAAAATATTTAGAAGCATAAATATACCGATGACTAATAGTTCGTTGTTTAAATAAGGCACAAAACCGACAGCGAGGTATGACATGGTCAGGGCCTAGGCAAGGAATACAGTACGAATGAAAATTTTTATGAGCTATTTGCTTTCCACAAGAAATATAATTATTAACTTTTACTGACATCGGTTTAGAGCAAGAAAAAGTTTCCCCAATTGGATATTTAGCTTTAGATGAAGACTTCTGTTCTGAAACTTGAAAACGAAAATTTCAGGAGTTGGCCGACTGGCACTTGCGAACTGCTTCTACTTTGGGCACCGCACGGCAAGAAAGACTGATGTAATGGCGTCGGCTGCATGCTTTATACCCCTGACTAACTGACTTCATGGAAGATGAGACAGCAACCGACGCAGGACCTAAGACTATGATAATCAAGCCAACTGAAGGCTACTGCAAGCAGATAACCCAAATGTGATGACTGCAACAGTGAAAAATGAAGAACATCATGCAGCCGACGCTATTACATCAGTTTTTCTTGCCCCAGATGTCAGGTGCCTCCATAATGGAAAGCAATTATATGTTAGGTTACACCTCAAACAAAAAGCACATACACCAGAAAGCTGAAATACAATAAACAAGAAGAAAAGTATAGCCAAGACAAGTCAGGGGTCTGGAGGGAGGGCAACCAGGACTGCAACAGTGAATACACTCAAACATCTACATTTATGGTAAGTGTACACAATTGTACTATGTTCTTCGTGTTTCACTGTTGCAGTCATTACATTTGGGTTGATTCCCAAAGCTAAGGAAGGGAGGAGGAAGTTAGAGAGCATTAAGACCAACTATTAAGCCCTGCAAGACTGCAGTGGCAAAACCAGCTTTGGATTTAGAAAAAATAGGCAAGCGGTAATGCTTGGTGAAGGTATGTACAGAGCTCCAGGTAGGAGCTTCTAGGATGTCCCTGGTAGGGACACCTCTGAAAAAGGTTGTAGAGGTAGATGCAGCCCTGGTGGAATGTGATCTTATCCCCTGTGGAGTAGGTTTTCCATGGTGCTTATAGCAGAAATTAATGCAATGGGCTATCCACTTAGAAATGGTTTGCTTTGAAATGGCCTTCCCCTCTGCCCCTGCAGCAAAGCCGACTAGCAGCTGTTCAGATTTTCTGAGAGGCTTAGTCCTGTCCAAATAAAATCTAAGTTGCCTGTGCATGTCCAAAGATTGCAGTATTTGCTCTCATTTGTTTTGTGGATTTGGGAAAAAAGTAAGCAAATGAATGGACTGATTAAGGGCCACACTAAACACCACCTTGGGCATAAAGGAAGGATTGGCCCTGAGGGACACCCTGTCTGCATGGAAGATGATGAATGGTTCTACTGCCATGAGGGCCTGTAATTCAGACACTCTTCTTGCTGAAGTGATGGCTAGAAGGAAGGGTGTTTTCCAAGAAAGGGATTTCAACTCTGCAGTTGCAGCTGGCTCAAAAGGAGGTAGAGTGAGCTTTTCCAATACAAAGTTAAGGTCCCAGGCTGGAGTAGGGGCTCTCCTGGGTGGTCTTAAATTTTTGGCCCCTTTGAGGAATTGCTTTAGCAGGGGGTGAGAGAAGAGGGGTGGTTCAGTATTATAATGAGTTGAAATGGCAGAGGCATGAATTTTAATTGACGAGAATGAAAGACCCTTGTGGAGCATCTCTGTTAAGTACTGAAGAATATGCGGTAAGCTGAGCACCGTTGTGCCCATCCCTTGAATCTGGCTCCAGGAACAGTATCTTTTTCACTTTTCAGCATAGGATTTTCTAGTACTAGGCCTCCTTGCCTCCAGAATGACATCTAGCACCTGCTTACTGAGGGATGTTATTGGAGAGCTCAAGGAATTAGCCAGGCTGCAAGGTTCAAGGTTTGAAGTTGAGGGTGCAGAATCTGGCCGTCCTGCTGGGGGTCTGAGGCAGGTGCCATGGTTCCTGCAGTGACATACTGGGCAAGAGGGGGTACCAGTGTTGGCGTGGTCAGTCTGGTGCAATCACTATTGTCCTTTGTTTGTCCTGTTTGTTCTTTAGCAGAACTTTCGAGAGGAGAGGCAGAGGGGGAAAGGCATAAACTGACAGGCTTTTCCAGGTGAAAAACAGGGCATCCACTTTCCAAGCTTGACTGTGGGAAGTCCTTGTGCAGAATTTGTCCAATTGGTAGTTCAGAGGGGAGACAAACAGGTCTATCTCTGGATTCCCCCATTGATTTCTCAAAAGGTTGAATATCTTTGGTTCCAGTTTCCACTCGTGTGGGTCCATTAGATTTCTGCTTAAGTCGTCTGCCAGTGAATTTAGCTTGCCTGGCAGGAATTGAGCTTGTAGATGCACTTGGTAGCTCAAGGCTGTGTTCTACAGAGCCATGGTTAGTCTTCAGAGAGGGTACGAGTGAGTTCCTTCCTGCTTGTTTATGTACCACATAACAGTGGTGTTGTCTGTCTTTACCAATAATTGTCCTGGAAGAATGTGATCCTTGAAGGCTGTCAGAGCATTCTGTACAGCTAACATTTCTTTTTGATTGATATGCAGGTGCATCTGACTCAGGTTCCATTTGCCCTGAATGCCCTGCCAAGTGAGCCCCCCCATGCATAGTCTGATGTGTCTGTTGTTAGGGTTTGGGCGGCAGGGGGTAGAGTTAATGGGAGTCCCTTGTTGTGGTAGCAGGCCTCTGCCCACCAAAGGAACTCTGTCTTTATGCAAGGAATGATAGGAATAATTGACTCCAGGTCCTGAGAATGTTGACACCATAGGCTTTTTAGATACCATTGTAGTTTCCTCACATGCAGTCTTGCATATGGAATTAGAAAAATGCAAGGGGCCAGGAACCCCGGGGCTTGAAGGATTTTCCTTGTAGATAGCTGGGTCTTTGTGGCCAGTTTGAAATAGGCTGTCAAACGTGTTTCTCTGGCATGAGGTAAGCCATCTGGGAAGCTGTGTTCAAGCTTGCTCCCAGGAATACAATCTGTTGTCAGGATATTAGATGAGATTTCTTTTCGTTTATGGTGTACCCCAGTGAGGTTAGAAGTTTCTTTACAAATGTGAGATGTTTTAGTAGCATGTCCTGGCTTTCTGCCTGAATTAGACAATGATCCAGGTATGGGTATATATGAAAATTTCCTTGCCTGCAAAATGCAATGACTGGAGCTAGGCACTTTGCAAATACCCTGGGCACAGTAGATAAACCAAAGGGAAGTGCAGAAAAGTGATGGTGCATGTAGCCTGCTTTGAAGCGTCGGTATCTTCTGCAAGATTCCCCAATAGGAATGTGCAGGTAAGCTTCCTTTAAGTCTAAGGTTGGCAACCACGCCTCTTTGCATAGCATAGGAAGCAGCTGTTGAAGTGTTAGCATTCTGAACTTTGGGATTACTAAAAAGGTGTTTAGAATAGACAGCTCCAGGATAGAATGCCAGGAGCTGTCTTTTCTGGGTACCAGGAAAAGTCTTGAGTAAAAACATTGTCCCCTTTCTCCTGCTGGGACAGGTTGAATAGCACTGATACTTAGAAGACAGAGATCCTGCTGTTGAGCCGCTGCCCACTGATTTGGGGCTAGGTCTGGCCAACCATTTGGGGGTGGTAATATGTGGAAGTGGAATCTGTTCCGTTGGAAAACTATATTTAAAACCCATTTGTCCTGGGTAATGAGTTCCCAGTTATTTGCGTGCAGGGCGATCTTTCCCCCTAAAGGAGCAAGCAGTTGAACAGGGCTTGGAAGGTTTAAGGTTAAGTCACTGTGACATTTGTCCATGGGGGGGGTGTCTTACTACTTCCAGCTTTGGAAGTGGTAGCCCCCCACTGCTTAGGCCTGTGAGTACCTTGAGACTGTAGCCTAGGTGGTCTGCTGTTCCTGGGTTTGGGCTGAGAAGGTCTGGAAGAGACAGGAAAGGACCAATTCTTAGAAGGCCCATGCCTGCTAAATCTACGAGGCTGTACTTGCAGGAAATCTTTAACAGTTTGCATAGATTTAGCTTTTTCCTCCATCTTTTTAAGGACTTCTTCTGCTTTATTGCCAAACAGGCGGTCTTGGTTTAAGAGAGTATCCAGTAATTTAGTTTTAACATGATCTGGCAAATTTTGCTCCTTAAGCCAAGCATGCCTTTTAAGTACAGACCCAGTGACAGCAGCCCTGCAAGATGCTTCTAAAGAGTCAAAACCACATTGCAAAGTAGGTTTACCAACTTCTCCAGCAGAATGCATTAAATCCTGTAATTCTTTATTTTCAGCACAGTCAGGAATCAGTATCATTTTCTGTTTAAGTAGTCCCATAATATGCTGCTGATACTTTAACATATGAAACTGGCAGTTTAAGGCCCTAATGGCCAAAGTGGCAGAAGTGTATACCTTCTTACCCAATCTGTCCAAGGCCCTGGAATCTCTATCACAGGGGAAAGGGTTTTTGGCAGTAGTAGCCTGAATGCCTTTTGGCCCTTGGGAAATGGTCTCTGGGTCCGCAGTAGGATTCTTGAGGAGGAACTTGTGAGAGCCAGGTGCTCTGTAATACCTGCCAGTCTTCCTGGGAGCTGGAGGTAAAGTGTCTGGGGCCAGGCTAGATTCCAGGAAGGCATCATCTACAATGTCCAGGACAGGAGGGACAGCTAAAGGCCTGTGTTGAGGGAGGAGTAAGAATTCCCTAAGTCTCTTTTTGGAGTCAGAGTAATCCTGGCTTTCCCAATGGAAAGAGTGTGGAAGGTTTCACCAAAAGAAAAATCTTCTGGAGGGGAAGAAGAGGGAATGGAATCCTCTGCATCAGAATCCTCATAGGTAGAAAAGGGCAAATCTTGGTAATCAGAAGAAACAGAAATTTCAGAATCCTGATCAGAAGAATCAGAAGGAAAATCGGTTCTAGATCTCAGAGGGTGCGGGCTGGCTTCCCCTTATTAAAGTAATAAGGTCTTCAGCCATTCTTATCATTTGTTTTTTAGGCATATGGGTCTGACCATGCAGTTTGGACGTCTGTTTTCTAGGCGTGGGTCGAGTTTTAGGCCTTGAAGAAGAAGATGGCATCAGTTTGAAATGCAAGTCAATAGGCCTGAATACACCCTCAGAAGCCGGTGCCTGCACAATGGCTCCGGACCCATCCAAGGTAGAGACATCCACAGGTTCCACAGTCGAAGAAGCATCTCGCGGCATACCAGACTCCGAATGGGTCTCAGTAGAGGCCTGTGAATCTGAAATAGTGGGTATCAGAAAGTGGCTCACTGAGTACCGGTGAACTGGCGACTAGCTTAACGGAAGCATCATCGGCAGCTTTGGACCTATGCGGTCTGTCTCTATCTTTATCTTTACGTTTTTTCGGAATGTTGGTAGTCGGATGGCTTACCGAAGCCATTTCCTGATAGTTAAACTGAGTACCGAAATAATTTGCTGCAAAAAGAAACCGACAACGAACAGTCCAGAGATTGAATAAGGCACAAAACCGACAGCGAGGGACATCGTGGTCTGGGCCTAAGCAAGGAATGCAGTACAAATGAAAATCTTTATGAGGTATTTGCTTTCCACAGGTAATACAATTGTTATCTTTTCCTGACATCGGTTAAGAGCAAGAAAAAGGATCCCCAACGGGGTACTTAGCTTTTTTGAAGAATTCAGTTCTGAAACTCGAAAACAAAAATTTCAGGAATGGGCCGACCGGCACTTGCGAAAGTACAGTTGTGTACACTTAGCATAAATGTAGATGTTCGAGTGTATTCACTGTTGCAGCCATTACATTCAGGTAATCTGCTGGCAGGTTGCCCTCAGTTGGCCTGATTAAAAAAGTCTTGGGTCCTACGTCTGTTGCTGTCCCTTCTTCCATGACGTCAGGTCGTCAGGGGTATAAAACATGCAGCCAACGTCATTATATCAGTTTTTCTTGCCCCAGACGTCAGGTGCCCCCCAAATAGGAAGCAAAATATATATAAATAATTTAAAACACAAGAATATGTACCTCCAAACAAAAGCAAATGCACCAAAAATGCTTTTAAGTGTAGTAAAATAAAGGAGAGGCATAGTAAGAGAAAAAACAGGGGGTTGGAGTGAGGGTAACCAGGACTGCAACAGTGAATACACTCGAACATCTACATTTATGGTAAGTGTACACAACTGTACTATGTTCTTCGTGTTTCACTACTGCAGTCATTACATTTCGGTAGATTCCCAAAGCTAAGGTTGAGAGGATGGATTTATACAGCATTAGGACCAGCTATAAGGCCCTGCAAAACAGCAGTGGCAAAGCCAGCTCTGGATTTAGAGAAAACTGGTAAATGATAGTGCTTGCTGAAAGTATTAACTGAACTCCAGGTAGCAGCTTCTAGAATATCCCTGGTAGGAACACCTCTGAGAAAGGCTGTAGAAGTAGATGCAGCCCTGGTGGAATGGGATCTGATCCCCTGGGGGATAGGTTTTCCATGGTGCTTATAGTAGAAATGATAGGTTTTCCATGGTGCTTATAGTAGAAATGAATACAACGGCTTATCTATTTGGAAATGGTTTGCTTTGAAATAGCCTTTCCCTCTATACCCTGCAGCAAATGCTACCAGCAGTTGTTCAGATTTTCTTCGAGCTTTAGTCCTGTCCAAGTAAAATCTAAGTGGTCTGTGTACATCCAATGAATGCAGAATCTGCTCCCCTTTGTTATGTGGATTGGGAAAGAAAGTTGGCAAATGAATGGACTGATTAAGAGCCACACTGGATACCACCTTGGGCATGAAGGATGGGTTGGTCCTGACACCCTGTCCGCATGAAAGATAATGAAAGGCTCCACTGCCATAAGGGCGTGTAATTCAGAAATCCTTCTAGCCAATTGCTAAATTGCTAGTGATTGCTAAAAGGAAGGCTGAAATTTTAAGTCTGCAGTAGCAGCTGGCTCAAAAGGAGGTAGAGTGAGTTTCTCCAGTACAAAGTTAAGATCCCAGGCAGGGATTGGAACTCTCCTGGGTGGCCTTAAGTTTTTGGCCCCTCTGAGATATTGATTGAGTAAAGGATGAGAGAAGAGAGGGGATTCTGTGCTGTAGCGAGCTGAAATGGCTGAGGCATGGATTTTTATGGAAGAAAAAGATAGACCCTTGTGAAGCATCTCAGTTAAGTATTGCAAAATATGAGGTAAATTGGGCACTGCTGTGCTCATCCCTTGAGATTGATTCCAGGCACAAAATCATTTCCATTCGTCAGCATAAGATTTTCTAGTACTAGGTCTTCTCGCCTCCAAAATGACATCCATCGCAGGTTTGCTGAGGGATGCTAAGGGGGGATTTAAGAGATTAGCCAAGCTGCAAGATTCAATGTTTGGAGATGAGCATGCAGCATTTGATTCTTCTGCTGAGACAGTAAGAAAGGTGTCAGAGGCAGGTGCCATGGAGAGGTTTGTGACAGACTGCGTAGGAGTGGGTACCAGTGTTGGCGGGGCCAGTCTGGAGCAAACAAAATCATTTTTAGTTTGTCCTGTTTGACTTTTAGTAGAACTTTGGAGAGCAAAGGTAGAGGGGGAAAGGCATAGACTGATAGGTTTTCCCAGCTGAAGGACAGAGCATCCACTTTCCAGGCTTTTTTGTAAGGAATTCTTGTGCAAAATTTGTCCAACTGGAAATTCTGGGGTGAGGCAGAGAGATTTATGTCTGGGGTCCCCCCATCTGCATGTCATGTTGAAAATCCGTGGTTCCAGTTTCCAATTGTGTGGGTCCATGAGATTTCTGCTTAGTTCGTCTGCCAAAATATTCTGCTTTCCTGGCAGGAATTGAGCTTGTAGTTGCACTTGATCGCTCAAGGCCGTGTTCCACAATGCCATGACTTGTCTGCAGAGGGGGTAACAATGTGTACACTCTGCTTGTTTATGTACCACATAACTGTGGTGTTGTCCGTCTTTACCATTAGTTGCCCTGGATGAAGGTAGTCATCGAAGGCTGTCAGTGCATTCTGTACAGCTAGCATTTCTTTTTGATTGATATGAAGGTGCATTTGATTTGGGCTCCATTTGCCCTGAATGCACTTCCCTGCCAGATGTGCCCCCCATGCATAGTCTGATGCGTCTGTAGTTAGAGTTTGGGCGGCAGGGGGTGTTGTGAATGGCAGTCCCTTGTTTTGGTGGCAGGCCTCTGCCCACCATAGGAGCTCTAGTTGCAGGCAAGGTCTGACAGGAATCATTATTTCCAGGCTGTGACAATGTTGACTCCATAAACTTTTTAAGTACCACTGAAGTTTCCTCATATGCAGTCTTGCATATGGAATTAGAAGAATGCAGGAGGCCATGAACCCCAAGGCTTGCAGTATTTGTCTTGCAGATAGCAGGGTTTTTGTGGCCATCTGTTTGAAGTAAATCACCAACTGAATTTGCTTTTCTGGTGTAAGGTAAGCCATCTGGGCAGTTGTATGTTGTATTCAAGCTTGCACCCAGGAATTTAATTTTTTGAGAGGGTACTAGTTGTGATTTCTTTTCGTTAATCATGTACCCTAGACGAGTTAGAAAAAGTTATGTACCTACCATAACGTTCCATGTTAGTTGTCTTCATCTCGTCTACTTTCCTGCTTGTTGCGGTCGGAGCCGATCCGCGGCTCCGACTCGGCCATCTTCTATAGCTCGAGAGCTGTTTACTGGCTCGAGGCTACCCCTTATCCCATGATGCCTAGCGCTAGCTACCCAGATCTCGTTTGAAATAGCTAACCCCAGCCATAGCTATGGAATGAAACCCTTCCAAACAGAGGGTTAAACCTACCTGTTATAACCTCTAAGTCAGTAGAGGAAACAAACCAGAGAACACTCAGCCAGTGAAACTTAAACTCCTCTCGGTCCAATAGGACAGGGGGATGGAGAGGGGGATGCAAGAAAGAAGGCGAGATGAAGACAATTAACATGGAACGTTATGGTAGGTACATAACTTCTTTATGTTAAGTTGTCTATCTTGCCTTCATTTTTTGCTTGTTGGGACAGCGTCCCTAGCACCTACGATCCTGGGCGGCTCATTGGAACAGACTCTTCAGAACAGGGGAACCAAAGTTAGCTCTACTCCTGGAGACCATGTCTAACTTGTAATGAAAAATAAAGGTATGAGGATGTGCCCACATGGCAGCGGCACAGACAGAGTCCATGGGCAACCTAGACTGGAAGGCTACAGAGGTGGCCAAAGCCCTAGTAGAATAACCTTTCGGTTTGGTAGATAATTCTTTGTTTCTTAGTTGATAGATGAAGGTAATAATGTGAGACAACCACCTGGACAGGGTCACTTTGGAGACTGGAAGACCCTGTTTGCCCCTAGCATAGGAAAGGAAAAGTTGATCCGACTTTCTTATATCCTTCGTTCTATGCAGGTAAAAACGCAATTGTCTACGAACATCCAAAAGGTGTAATTTGTATTCTTACTTGTTGGTGTAGTTAGGAAAAAACACAGGAAGGTCTATGGATTGGTTTAGATTATTTTATGAGCAGACTTTTGGAAGGAAGGAGGGATTAGTTCTCAGAGCAACCCTGTCCTTATGAGTAAGTATGGAGGACGAACACTTAGTGCTTGAAGTTCCGAGACACGTCTGGCTGAGGTAATGGCTACCAGAAAGAGAGTTTTCCAAGATAGAAACTTAAAGGAGCAGGATGCTGCCGGTTCAAAAGGGGGCATAATCAAGGAGGTTAGTACCAAATTAAGGTCCCAAGGAGGAGGGAGATCTCTCACTGGGGGCCTAAGGAGAGTAGTCCCTCTGAGAAAAGCTTTACACAGCTTATGAGACAGAATGTTTAGATTAGAAAACCCGACATGAAAGTTAGAGATGGCCGCTAGTTGAACCCTGAATGTGGCAGAAGCAGACCCAGAATGAAAAAGCTCTGTTAGGAACTCCAAGATTTCGTAAACTGGGGCTGAAAAGGGATCTATGTTCCTAGCCTCTGCCCAACAAAAGAAATGTTTCCATTTGCTAGCATACGCCTTCCTAGTAGCAGATTTGTGAGAGGAGACAATAATCTCGCTCACAGCCGGGGAAATGCTGGGAAGCCTGGCTAGGGTTGGAATTGGATCAACCAAGCTGTGAGCTGGAGTGTTTGGAGGAATCGATGCAGCTCTCCTGATTGATGAATCAGCAGGTCTGGAATAGGATCCAGAGTCCAGGGCTGCTCAAGGAGGTAATGGTGCAGGAACAGAAACCAAATTTGTCGAGGCCAGTAAGGAGCAATGAGGATCATTTTGCAACCCAACTATATAGCTTTCTGTATGAGTTTGGGTATAAGAGGGAATGGCGGGAAGGCATAAAGAAGTCCTTGAGGCCAATCGTGGACTAGAGCGTTTCTGAGAGGGTGACTGGGAAGCAGTAAAAGGGAAAAGTAGTTGCTGCATTTGCTGCTGAATGGGGTGGCAAACAGATCAAAGCAAGGCTGTCCCCATTTGTGGAAGATCAGATCCACAACTACCTGATTCAGAGACCACTTGTGAGGCGTGAGAATAGCTCTGCTGAGCCTGTCCGCTATGACGTTGGACTTCCCAGGGATGTGCATCGCAATCAGAAATCGTTGGGAGGAAATCGCCCACTGCCAGAGTCTGAGTGCTGGGGTAGGACCTGGTTCCGCCCTGCTTGATGATATACCACACTAGTGACATGTTGTCCGTTTGAATTGCAATGGTCCCGAAAGGGAGGGAGTCCTGAAGTGCTTGCAATGCTAGGAGCACGGCTCTCATCTCCAAGACATTTATGTGCAGATAATACTTGTGAGGCTGCCAAGTGCCCTGGACTGTCCTGCCCTGACAATGCCCCCCCACCCTATCAGTGAGGCATCCGTGGTCACTGTGGCAACCGGAGGAGGCTAGACGAATGGTCTGCCCTGAGACACTAATGGGGAGACCATCCACCAGGAAAGGTGCCTTTTGCATGTTTCTGTAATCATGATCATGTGAGATATGGGGAGCTGTTGAAAGGACCACTGTGTGAAGAGAAGCCACTGAAGGATTCTCATGTGAAAACGGGCCAGAGGTATCAGACGAATTGCTGCTGCCATAGAACCCAGAGTTTGAAGGACCAACCTGACTTGTACCCTTTTGCATTGCATGAGGATATGAACTTGCTGCCGAATCGTGGCCACCCTGTCTGGCAGTAGCCTTGCGGACATACTTCTTGTATCTAAATCTGCTCCTATATAGGTAATAGATTGACAGGGCAACAAGGCAGATTTTTCGAAATTTATAGTAATGCCTAGCTGGGCACAAATTGTGATTGTATAGTCCCTGGCTTGAAGGAGTTGATGCCTGGTAGTAGCAGTAAGGAGCCAGTCATCTAGATAAGGAAACACCTGGAATCCTTGAGGTCTCAGGTGAGCCGTGACTACTGCCATGCATTTGGTGAACAGCCTGGGGGCTGTGATGAAACCAAAGGGCAGAGCTCTGAACTGGTAATGACTGGCTCCCAGCCGGAAGCGAAGGAATCTCCTGGAGTGCCTGTCCATTCTGATGTGATAGTACGCATCCTGAAGATCTATTGAGCACATCCAATTGTCCTGACCCAAAAAGGGTAGAATGGACTGTAGCGTGACCATCCGAAACCTTGTTCTTTGAACAGACTTGTTTAGTCTGCTGAGATCCAATATTGGTCTCCAGTCCCCTGTCTTTTTTGGTACCTAAAAGAACCTTGAGTAGGTTCCGGATCCGAGTTGGTCTGCCGGGACTTCCTGACTGACTCTTTTTTTCTAGCAGTCTTGAAACTTCTATGACTGCTTGGGCCCACAGATTGGGAGGAACATCTGGAAGGGATTTGCTTGACAGTAAGGGAGGTTGAAAGAAGGGAATTATATAGCCTCCGGATATGATTGAGTGTAGCCATTTGTCTCGCGTTAGGTTTTGCCAGGCATTTGGGTACAGTGAAAGTCTTCCCCTGACTGCCTCCAGAGGCAGGCAGCCGGGCAACCCTTCAGGGATACTGGAAGGACTTGTCAGAGAAGGATTCTCTGCTGCCCTGGTTCTGTGGACCCCCTCTGCCCTGAGGGTGGCATCTGTTGTTGTTGTTTCCTCCTCTGCCCCTGGAGGAAAAATCACTACGTGTGTCAGGCGAGGCTCCCTGGGATTTCCGAAACCACATTTTACCACTCTTCTGACCTTTGGGATATGGTCTGGAAGGAGTGGAAAAACAGACTCCCACGACAGAGAGAGTCTTGCCTTCCTGTTCACACCTAGTGAGAGTGTCTTTCACCTGTGGTCCAAAAAGAAATGAACCGTCAAAGGGAGTGTCGTGAACGATGCTCTAAAAGGTTCCACAAAATTACACAGCCGCATCCATGCTTGTCTCCTGAGGGCCACGCTTGTATCTGCGGCTCTACTCGTACCATCAGCTGCATAGGAAATGAGCCTCATGGAGGAGTTAACTACCGAATTAAGGGTTGCCAGCTGAGAAGCCACTTTAGCTTGAGCCTCTTCAGCTGATGGATCCTGGAGGATATCTCTAAGCTCTTTCAGGAGATCCCTCTGAAGCCTGGTAAAATGGCATAAGTAATTCAACGACCTCATGGAAAATGTCGCTGAAGCAAACATACGCTTCCCATACCTATCCATGGTAGTAAACTCCTTGTTAGGAGGCTGGACAGAGGAAGAAGTTTCCGCTAACTACTTTTTAGTGGCTGCTGCTACCACCATGGCATCTATGGGAACACCCTTAGTGAGGAACTGTTTATCAGGGGGTGCAGTGATAAACTTGCCGGGTCTCCTCGGGGTTGGTTCCACTGTATCCGGGGCTGACCAAGCCGTTCAAGCAACCACTGACATTAGTGGATTGAAGGGCAGAGACACCCAGGAGGTGGAAGGTCGGGAACCGAACGCATCCAGGAATACAGATTTGTCCTCGGTAGGGGCTAGGGCAGTCCAGTTCTCCCTCTGCTTAAGCATTTCTAGGATGTCCGAAAAGGAAACATCTTCATAGGGGGATCTCGGGGACCCTTCAGATTCATCCAAATCCATATCCGAGGTGACAGACTCAGGGGAGTCAATGTGCTTCCTCTTGCACTTCCTCTTCCAAGGGAGCTCCTCTGAATGATCAGGGGAGGCCTCGGAAGCGCCGGTTCCCCATGCTTGGGGTCTGGAGGAGGGGCAGAGGTTGCCGCAGGCACTACAGGGGACAGAACAAGTGGGGTCGAACGTGGAGCTGACTTAGAGGCCAGTACACTCCTCATGACATCGAAGGCATCCCTGCCATGATGCAGAGAAGGCTCCGGTTCCGAGGAAACCGGAATCCTCCTCTGCACCGAGGGAGACGGCTCCGAGGCTGATGTAGGAGCCGAGCTCACCTGCGCCAACGCTCCGAGAGGGAGAACGGGGTCGGACAAGGGTACGATGCCACTCACCCCCTCGGAGCTGACGAGGGAGTCTCGGCACCCAGATCCCTCGATGGAAGGCACCATTGAGGGGATCGGAGCCGACAACGGAACCGAAGGGGAAATCGTTATCGGTGCCGACGGTTCCACAATTCGAACCCCAACACACTCCGGCTCCGACCTCAATGGAGCCGGAGGAGGAACATCGATGGAAGCGGACGGAGCAGACACCTGTTGAGGAGGGCTGGACAACATTTTGGCCAGTGCCTGCGACTTCAACAACCCACTGACCACTCTCTCCACATTGTGATCCGAGAGCCTAGAGGACCGAGAAGAGTGGGAGGATCTGTGACTGTGATCACTCTGCAACAAGGGAGACCGAGGAGCTGAATGTATAGACTCTAGAGAAGGGGATCTCGGCCTCTTGTGGGTCTGCAACGGCTCTGAAGGTACTGGCTGGAACAGAGGTAGTAGGTAAGGCTTGGGCCAATGATGGCTCTGAGCTGGAAGCCAATGATTTGGTCAGTTTAGGAGATTTCACCGGCTGAGTCTTGGCTGGTGAATCCTTGGGCTTAAGGAGACCCCCTCAAAATCAGCTTATTTTTGTGCTCCTGCAGAACCCTTGGGCTGAATGCATGGCATACAGAACAAGAGTCCTGCAGGTGCACTGCGCCTAAGCAATAGACGCAAGAAGTGTGCCCATCTGTCAGAGACATCTTCTGACAGCATGAGTCACACTTCTTGAATCCAGACACCTTGGATTCTTTAGACATATCCAACTAGAGAAATACTACACCTACACTGAATTGTTTTTGGCCAAAGGGCCGAACAGCAAAAAACTAACAGACACTAACCAAAAACACACAATATACTACAGTTTTTTTTTTAAACTAGGAAGACTCTAACTTAAACGGCTACCTAGCAAGTAAAAAGAAGAAAAGGCTTAAACTAAAATGCTACCTACAAGAGGGATAGAGGGAGGGGAAGAACTCTCTAACTTAAACGAGTTCTAAGAGAAAACTACAATTACACTAAACAACAAACTAGTTAGCGACTATGTTGAAAAACAATAAACTATGAAAAAAGAACTCTAATCTAACAGAAAAAGTAGTACAATACAACTTATACAAGCCTGAGCCAGTAACAACGAACCTTGCAGCTGAAGTGGCAAATGAGATCTGGGTAGCTAGTGCTAGGCATCATGGGATAAGGGGTAGCCTCGAGCCAGTACACAGCTCTCGAGCTATAGAAGATGGCCGAGTCGGAGCCGAGGATCGACTCTGATTCCAACAAGCAAAAAACAAAGGCGAGATAGACATCTTAACATCCCTTTTTACAAACGCCAGATGTTTTAGAAGAATGGCCATGTCTTCTGCCTGAATTAGACAATCGTCCAGGTATGGATACATTTGAATATTTCTTTGCCTGCAAAATGCAATTACTGGAGCCAGGCACTTTGTAAAGACCCTGGGTGCAGTAGATAAGCCAAAGGGCAGTGCAGAGAACCGACAATGCAAGTAGCCTGCTTTGAAGTGGAGGTATCTTCTGCAAGATTCCCTGATTAGGATATGCAGGTAAGCCTCTTTTAGATCTAAAGTTGCCAACCAGGCATCTTTGCCTAGCATAGGAAGTAACTGGTGAAGAGCCAGCATCTTGAATTTTGGAATATCCAGAAAGGTGTTTAGAGTAGACGGGTCCAGAATTGGACACCATGATTTGTCTTTTCAGGGTACCAGGAAAAGTCTGGAATAGAAACCTTGTCCCTTTTCCTCTTCTGGTACTAGTTGAGTAGCCCCCATATTTAAGAGGGAAAGTACTTGTTTCTGAGCCTCTGCCCACTGATTTGGGGGCAGGTCTGGCCATCCGCTTGGAGTTGGCAACATGTGGAAATGAAATCTGTATCCCTGGGACACTATTTAAAACCCATTTGTCCTGGGTTATAAGGTGCCAGTTTTTTGCATGACGTTCCCGTTTTCCCCCCAAAAGGGTGGCTAAAAGGTAAGTGCTTGGTAATTCTAAAGGAAGGTCATTGAGACTGCTTACCATAGTGTCTTGTTGTTTCCAGATTTGGAAGAGGAGGCACCCCATTGCTTAGTTCTGAAAGTCCTTTGGGACTGAAACCTGGTGCTTTTGGAATGTCTGGGTTTGACTTGAGTGGCTCTGGAAGGAACTGGAAAGGGCCAGTTCTTAGTAGGCCAGTGCCTACTAAATCTTGGAGGTTGCACTTGTAAGAAATCTTTCACAGTTTGCATAGATTTAGCTTTATTTTCCATCTTTTTTAGAAGTTCTTCAGCCTTATTGCCAAACAGACAGTCCCTGCTGCAAAGGAGCATCCAACAATTTTGCTTTAATATGATCAGGCAGAAACAGCTCCTTGAACCAAGCATGCCTTCGAAGCACAGACCCAGTTACAGCAGCCCTGCAAGAGGCCTCCAAAGAATCAAAACCACATTGCAAAAAATGTTTTCCAACTTGTTCAGCTGAATGCAATAAATCATGTAAATCGTTTATTTCCACACAATTAGAAATCAACATAATTTTCTGTTTAAGCACTCCCATGATATGCTGCTGATATTTTAGCGTATGAAACTGGCAGTTTAAAGCTCTGATTGCCAAGGTCACAGAAGTATAAACCTTTTTACCCCATCTATCCAGCGCCCTGGAGTCTCTATCAGAAGGGGTAGGATTTTTAGCAGTAGAAGCCTTAATGCCCTTGGGTCCCTGAGAAATTATTTCTGGATCTGCAACAGGATTTTTGAAAAGGAACTTGTGGGACTCAGGAACCCTGTAGTATCTGTCAGGTTTACTAGGAGCTGGAAGCAGGGAATCAGGGACCAAACTGGACTCCGAGAACACATCATCAACAATGTCTAGTACATGAGGTATAGCCAAAGGCCTATGCTGAGGTAGAAGAAGTAAATCGCTAAGCCTCTTTTTTGAATCAGAAAATTCCTGGCTTACCCCAGTGGAAATGCTCCCTTAAAGTATGTAAAGTTTCCCCAAAAGAAAAATCCTCAGGAGGGGAAGCAGAGGGAATGGAATCCTCTGCATCAGAATCCTCATAAGCAGGTATGGACAAATCCAGGTCATTAGAAGAGTCAGAAGAAACAGAATCCTGATCAGAAGATTCATAATCAAGCTCAGCCCTAGGCCTCTTAGAGGGGGGGGGGGTTGACTACCTCTGATTAGAGTAATTAGATCTTCAGCCAGTTTTATCACTTGTTTTTTAGGCATAGGGGCCTGAACATGTGGCCTGAGCATTGTTTTTTTAGACATGGATCGAGATTTAGGCCTTAGCAATGAAGGCGGTGTCGATTTAATATGCAAGTCTGTAGGCCTGAATACACCCTCAGAAGCCTCTGCCTGCACAGTGGCTCCAGACCCATCCAAGGTAGAGACATCTGCGGGTTCCATAGGTGAAGCAACTCGCGGCACACTGGACTCCAAATGGGTCTCAGTAGAGGCCTGCGAATCAGAAGTAGCGGGCATCAGTGCACTGAGTACCGGCGAACTAGCGACTGGCTTAGGAAAAGCATCGTCGGCAGTTTTGGACCTCGGCAGACTGTCTCTGTCTTTATCTTTGCATTTTTTTGGAATCCCGGTAGTCGGATAGCTAACCGATGACATTTCTGGGTAATTAAACTGAGAACCAATATTTAGAGGCAAAAATGTACCGACGATGGATAGTGCGTTGATTAAATAAAGCACAAAACCGACAGCAAGGTACGTTGTGGTCAGGGCCTAGGCAAGGAATACAGTACGAAAGAAAATCTTTATGAGGTATTTGCTTTCCACAAGTAATGCAATTATTAACTTTTACTGACATCGGTCAGGAGCAAGAAAAAGTTTCCCCAACGGGTACGTCGCTTTAAGTTGAAGACTTTGGTTCTGAAACTCGAAAATGAAAATTTCAGGAGTCGGCCGATCGGCACTTGCAAAATGATTCTGCTTCGGGCACTGCACGGCAAGAAAGACTAATGTAATGGCGTCGGCTGCATGTTTTATTCCCCTGACGACCTGACGTCATGGAAGAAGGGACAGCAACTGACACAGGACCCAAGACTTTGTTAATCAGGCCGACTGAGGCAACCTGCCAGCAGATTACCCTGATGGAATGACTGCAACAGTGAAACACAAAGAACATCTGTGGATGCCAGAACTCTCCCTCCTGCTGATTCAGAAGAGTTGGAATCTGGGGGAGGTGTCATGGAGGCAACAGGGACAGACTGCTCAGTAGTGGGTACCAGTGTTGGCATGGCCAGTCTGGGGCAATCAGGATTGCCTTTGGTCTTTCCTCCCTTATTTTGAGTAATGCTCTGGTAAGAAGAGGTAGAGGGGGAAATGCATAGATTGAGAGGTTTGCCCACTGGAAGGATAGGGCATCCACTTTCCAGGCCTTGCTGTGAGGTTCCCTGGTACAGAATTTGCTGAGTTGGTGGTTGCAGGGGGAGGCAAATAGGTCCACCTTCGGGGTACCCCATTTTTGGGTCACAAGACTGAAGGTGTTGTGGTTTAATTGCCACTCATGTGGGTCTAGGAGATTTCTGCTTAAGTTGTCTGCCAGAGAATTTTGGTTGCCTGGCAGGAATTGAGCTTGCAGGTGTATATGCATGGCTGAGGCCGTGTTCCAAAGGGTCATGGCTAGCCTGCAGAGTGGGTAAGACAGGGTTCCCCCCTGCCTGTTGATGTACTACATTACTGTTGTGTTGCCGGAGAGAGCAGGGATCTGAAAGCTATCAGAGCATGCTGAACAGCTTAGCATCTCTTTTTGGTTGATGTGCAGATGAATTTGGTTTGGGCTCCAGTGGCCCTGAATGCACCTGCTGTCCAGGTAGGCATCCTAGGCATAGTCTGATGCGTCTCTGGTTAGGGTCTGGGTGTCATGGGGTTGTGAAAGGGGAAGTCCCTAATTGTGGTTGCATGTTGCTGCCCAGCAAAGAAAATGTTTCCTTAGACAAGGTATCATAGGTATATTAGTTTCCAGGTCCTGAGAATTTTGACACCAAAGGTTTTTTAAGTACCACTGAAGTTTCCTCATATACAGTCTGGCATATGGAATTAGTAGAATGCAGGAGGCCATGAACACTAGAGCTTGCAGGATTTTCCTTGTGAATAACTGGGTTCTGGTGGCCAGCAGAGAGAAGTAGCCTGTCAGGCTTGTTTTTCTGGAGTTAGAAATGCCATCTGGGATGATGTGTCCAAGCTTGCTCCCAGGAATACAATTTTTTGACTGAGACTAGTTTGGATTTCTTTTCGTTGATAGTGTACCCCAGTGAGGTTAGTAGGTCCTTTACAAATGTCAGCTGCTGTAACAGCTTTTCCTGACTGTCTGCCTGAATCAGGCAGTCATCCAAGTAAGGGGAAATTTGAATATTTCTTTATCTGCAAAAAGCAATGGCCCGAGCCAGGCATTTTGTAAAAACTCTGGAAGCAGTGGATAAGCCAAAGGGAAGTGCAGAGAACTGATAATGCATAGATCCTGCCCTGAAATGTAGATATTTTCTGCAAGAATCTCTGATTGGGATATGCAGATAGGCCTCTTTGAGGTCTAGAGTGGCTAACCAGGCATCTTTGGACAGCATAGGGAGAAGCTGCTGCAGTGTGAGCATTCTGAATTTTGGTACCACCAGGAAAGTGTTTAGAATAGATAGATCTAAGATTGGGCACCAGGTGCCCTCTTTTCTGGGTACTGGAAAATGTCTGGAATAGAAACCTTGACCTATCTGATCTGTAGGAACTCATGGAGAGCAGGGAATGAACTTGGTTTTGTGCCTCTGCCCACTGGTTTGGAGGAAGATCTGGTAATCCCTTTGGGGATGGCAACGTGTGGAAATAAAATATGTACCCCTGGGACACTATGTTGAGGACCCATCGATCGTTGGTGATGGAGACCCAGTTTTTTGCATGGGAGGCACGTTTTCCTCCTAGGGGCACGGGCAAATGGGCAGAGGTGAGAGGAAGAGTTGAGAAGTCATTGTGAATTCTTTCCATAAGGGGGTGGCTTTGCACTACCTGGTTTAGAAGTGGAGGTATTCCATTGCTAGATTTCTGTATACCCTGAGACTGCTATCTGAGGGTTTGTTTCCCCTAGGTCTAGTCTGAGGTGGACTTGAAGTGGCTGGAAAAGACCAATGTTTTGAGGGGCAATGCCTACTGAATCTTGGAGGATGAACTTGCAAAAAGTCTTTAACTGTCTGCATAGACTTAGCTTTTTCTTCCATCTTTTTTAAAAACCTCTTCTGCTTTGGTGCCAAACAGATTGTCTTTGTTCAGTGGTGCATCCAATAATTTTGATATGACTTGATCTGGCAAGGTCTGTTCCTTAAGCCAAGCATGCCTTCTAAGTACAGAACCTGTGATTGTTGCCCTGCAGGATGCTTCTAGGGTGTCAAACCCACATTGCAGGGTATGCTTACTGATTTGGCTTGCAAAATGCATAAGTTCCTGAAAATCTTTATTTTCTGCACAGTCAGGGAATGTAGATAATTTTTGTTTAATGAGTTCCATGGTATGTTGCTGGTATTTCAGCATGTGGAACTGACAATTTAATGCTCTAATGGCAAGAGTTGCAGAGGTATATACTTTTTTTACCCAATCTGTCTAAGGCTCGAGAATCCCTGTTCAAGGGGGTGGGATTCTTAGCTGTGGTTGCTTTTATTCCTTTAGGCCCTTGGGAGATGACCTTTGGGTCAGCAGTAGGATTCTTGAAAAGAAATTTGTGAGAGTCAGGGACTCTGTAATACCTGTCAGGTGCCCTGGGAGCATGAGGTAAAGTATCAGGAGTTGGACTGAATTCCATAAAGACATCATCCACAACATCCATAACAGGACAGATAGATAAGGGTCTGTGCTGTGGTAAATCTAATAATTCCCCGAGTCTCTTTTTGGACTGAGGATATTCCTGGCATTCCCAATGGAAGTGCTGTCTCAAAGTATGTAGGGTTTCACCAAAAGAAAAATCCTCTGGAGGAGAGGCAGAAGGAATGGATTCCTCTGCATCTGAATCCTCATAAGCAGATAAGGGCATGTCTTCATAATCAGATAGCCTCAGAGTCGTCGGACTCTTGGTCAGATAAAGCTGTTGGGGACATGCCTCTTTCTTTTAGCAGGGGAAAGCTGGCTTCCCCTAATCAACATGATAAGGTCTTCCGCCATTTTAAGCGTCTGTGATTGTGGCAAGGAAGCAGGCGCGTGAGTTTGGGTCGTCAGTTTTTTAGGCATAGCTCGTACTCTGGGCCTCAGAAACTCTGTAGTTTTAGAAAGAACTGAAGACGTGAAAGTCATCGTCGGTTTGTGCTGAATATCGGTAGCGCAAATAACTTCCTAAGAAGCCAGTGCCTGCAGTGTCTCCGGACCCATCCAAGGTAGAGACATCCACAGGTTCTGTAGTCAAAGAAGAGTCTTGCTGCATACTGGACTCCGAATGGGTCTCGGTAGCGGCCTGCAAATCCATCGAAGCGGGCATCAGGGCCTGCGAAAACGCCTCACTGAGTACCGGCGAACTGGTGACTAGTTTAATGGAAGCATCGTCGGCAGTTTTGAACCTATGCGGTCTGTCTCTGTCTTTATCTTTACGTTTTTTCGAAAGATCGGTAGTTGGATGGCTTACCGAAGCAATTTCGGAATATGGAGATAGAGAACGAAGGTATTTAGCTACAATCAGGACCCAACAATGAATAGTTCTGGCGTTGCACAAAGCACAAAACCTGCGGCAAGGGACGTCGTGGTCTGGGCCTAAACAGGTGACGCAGTAAGAATGGAAATCTCAGTGTGGTATTTGCTTTCCACAGGTGAGACAATTGTTAACTTTTTCTGACATCAGTTAGAGCACGAAAAAAGGATCCCCAACTGGGTACTTAGCTTTAGAAGACTTCACTTTAATTTAGGAAATGAAAACTCAGGTAGCGGCCGACCGGCACTTGTGTGAACTGCTTCTGCTTCGGCTCCTCTGCAAGAAAGACTGATGTAAAGGCATCGGCTGCCTGTTTTTATACCACTGACGACCTAATGTCAGTCCTGGAGTGACAGCAGCCAACGCAGAAATACTAAGCCTTTGGTATTCGGGACAACTGTGGGCTACCCCTGGCAGGATAACCCAAGTGTGATAAGTGTGATGACTGCAACAGTGAAACACCAAGAACATCTGGGAATGATAGAATGCCAGTAGTAATTTGTCTGGAGACAACAAGGGTACCAAACTACCATAAGAGGTTATATCCTATCTCAGTAAATGGAAAACAGGCCACTGCTAAGACAGACACAGCCTCTGACCTAACCATTGTGAAGTCTGCAATGGTTAAAGAGGAGCACTACTTGCTTGGGCAATCTACTCCAGTCAGAGGTTTAGGAGGGACCCCATTCAGAATACCTTTGGCTAGGGTTCACCTTGACTGGGAGGGTGGAAAAGGAAGCAAGCAAGTAAGTGTGCTTGAGGAGATCCCTGCAGATGTCCTGATCGGGAATGAATTTGATAATGCAGTACCTTGTATGCATGCAGTTACACGCAGTCAGGCTGGGAGACAAGTATGTGGGTCTGGTAGCCTTGGGGGATCCAGATAGACTGCACACTTGAAGCCAGAGCTAGTGAGGGGGCTACCCTGCAGCAGTCAGACTGAAGATGAGCCACAGCTGCTTGTAGGTACTGATGTTCCCTTGGACAGAGTGACTGCAATGGCAGAGGTGAGTAGCAGTACCCAGGCTGACGGTGAGGTACCGCTGTCAGAGGATACCAGACTTCCTGTGGAAGGGGAGCTGGGAAGGGTTACAAAAAGAGAGTTGAGACAGGCTCAGCTCTCAGACCCTGTGTTACAGGGCTTGAGAGAGGTAGCCGAAGAGGTGCCGGATTCTCAAGGAAAAGGGGAATCTGTATACTGGGACAAAGGTTACTGTACAGAGAGTGGACCCCTGAGGGAGGGCTAAAGGCTGAGAGAATAGAACAGCTGGCAGTGCCCAGAGTCTACCATCTGGCACTTCTAGGCATAGCCCATGACATTCTCTTTCCAGGTTATATGGGCATAAACTGTATAAAGAGATGTATTAATCAGAACTTTTATTGGCCGGGGATTTCCAGGGATGTAACAGGGTACTGCAGGACCTGTGGGCAGCGGCAAAAGGTAGGCAAGGCAGGAGACAAGGGGAAGGCTCCTTTGATGTCACTGCCTGTGATGGAGGACCCATTTCAGATGATGGCTATGGATATTGTGGGGCCTCTTTGTACCCCAAGTTCCACAGGGAAGAAGTATATCCTATTGGTAGTAGATTATGCTACCAGATACCCTAAAGGTGGTGTCCCTGTCCTCCACTGAAGCTGAAAAGGTAGAAAATGCTTTGTTAGAGATTTTCAGCAGGGTAGGTGTCCCAAAATAAATACTGACTAACAGAGGTGCCAATTTCATGTCAGACCTGCTGACTTGTCTGTGGAAGCACTGTGGGTTGAAGAACATAAAGACTACCCCCATACCATCCCCAGACTAATGGTCTAGTGAAGAGGTTAAACTGTACACTAAAGACTATGCTATGGGCATTTTCAGACTAGTTTAAGAGGGAGTGGGACTATCTGTTGTTTGCTTGCAAACTGTGCCCCAGGAAACTGCAGGTTTTTCACCTTTTGAATTGCTGTATGGGCATAGATTGAGGGGACCTCTAGATTTGATTTATGATGAGTTGGGAAGCGAGTGTCAATCTCACAAAGAGTCTGTTGTGGCATATATCCTAAACCTCAGGACAAGGCTCGGGGAACTCATGGGTTTGGCCCAGGAGAACCTGGTAGAAGCCCAACAGCAGAAAAAGGTCTGGTATGACAGAAATGCTTGCACTAGAGAGTATACAGTGGGGTAGCGGGTTAAGGTTCTCATTCCTGTCAGACACAACAAGCTGCAGGCCACTTGGGAGGGACCCTTCAAGGTGGTAAGGAAGGTCAGTGATGTTAACTACATGGTAGAACTGCTAGGCAGGTGCACAAACTGTACCATGTTAACATGATGAAACCTTACCATGATAGACAGGCCCTTGCAATGAGTATCTGCAGTGGATGGCAGGAGGGATCTGGTGACTGATCTCCTTAATGAGGTTTGGACTGATACCTCGGTGGAAGGGGTAAGCAATGTCCCAGCAGCTATCCCCTACCCAGGTTCATGAAATCCTAGCAGTGTTACATGAGTTTGGGGGCATGTTCACTGGGAAACCAGGGTGCACCTACCTGGTGCAGCACCATGTGGATACATGATCCCAAAGGTCTATTAAGCAGGCCCCTTATAGGCTGTCTGAGAGAGTCAAACAGACTCGAGGGAGGAGATGCAGGAAATGTTGGAACTAGGGGTAATCCAGGAGTCCAGGAGTCCAGCAGTCCCTGGACCTCCTCAGTGGTGCTGGTACCAAAGAAGGATGGCAGCCCAGGTTCTGTGTGGACTACAGGAAATTAAACAGTAACAGAGTCAGATGCTTACCCCATGCATAGGGCAGATGAAACCCTAGAGCAGCTGGATGGGGCTAAGTAACTTATCACTACTGATTTTATCAAGGGCTACTGGCAGGTGGCCTTGACTCCCAATGCTAGAGAGAGGTCAGCCTTTGTGACTCCTTTTAACTTGTATGAGCTCACAAAATACCCTTTGGGATGAAAAATGCCCCAGTGACTTTTTAGAGGCTGGTAGATCGTATCTTAGCAGGAGCAGAAGATTTTGTCCTTGCATAACTGGATGATATTGCCATCTACAGCCATTCCTGGCAAGAGCACCTTGAGCATGTCCAGGAGGTGCTGGGCAGACTACAGAGGGCAGGGTTGATCATTAAGCCCAATTAAGTGTTAGGTGGGTATGGCAGAGGTCTCCTACCTAGGACAGAGTGGGGAATTGTAAGATTAGACCAGAACCTGCCAAAGTGGAAGCCATTCAGGCATGGCCTGCCCCATTACCAAAAAGCAGGGGAGGGCATTCTTAGGGACAGTAGGGTACTACAGAAAATGTATCCTCAATTATAGTACCACAGCTGCTCCCATCACCGACCTCACAAGGAAAAACAGGTCAGACAAGGTAGTGTGGACCCCAGCATGTGAGCAGGCATTCCAGAAGCTTAAAGGAGTTTTTGGAGGACCCCCTGTGTTAGCCAGTCCAGATTACAGCAAAGAATTTGTTGTGCCGGTGGATGCTTCAAACCATGAGGTTGGAGGCTGTACTCAGCCAGGTTTCCTCAGAGGGAGAAGATCACCCAGTGGTATATCTCAGCCGTAGGCTCCAACCCAGGGAGGAATGCTATACAGATGTAGAAAAAGAATGTCTAGCCATAGTGTGGGCACTGCAGAAACGTAAGCCTTATCTGTATAGAATGATATTCACTACAGTTACAGATCACAATTCCCTAAATTGAGCCAGCCAGCAAAATGACAAGCTACTAAGTTGGATCCTAGGGCTGCAGACATGTGATGTGACAGTGCAGCTGTGCAGTGGGGTTAGCAAAGTCAACTCAGATGGTGTCTCAAGACAGAGAATGGGGTAAGGTATACTATACTCAGATAGGCTCATCCCTCTCGAGCAACATTTCTCAAGGGTCACTTGAAAGCTGAGAAAGTAAGTAAGGTGTCTGAGGCAGGTGCCACGGTGGAAGGTGTGACACATTGCACAGGAGTGGGTACCAGTGTTGGCGAGGCCAGTCTGGAGCAATCAGAATAATTTTTGGTTTGCCCTGTTTGACTTTTAGTAGAACTTTAGAGAGCAGAGGCAGAGGGGAAAAAGCATAGACTGATAGTTTTTTCCAGCTGAATGATAGAGCATCCACTTTCCAGTTTTTTTGTGATGAGTTCTTGTGCAGAATTTGTCCAACTGATAGCTCTGGGGTGAGGCAAAAAGATCTATGTCTGGACTCCCCCATTTGTGTGTCAACATGTTGAAAATCCATGGTTCCAGTTTCCATTTGTGTGGGTCCATGAGATTTCTGCTTAGTTTGTCTGCCAGAGTATTCAGCTTTCCTGGCAGGAATTGAGCTTGCAGTTGTATTTGGTAAGTCCACAATGCCATGGCTAGTCTGCAAAGGGGGTAGGAGTGTGTACCCCCCTGCTTGTTTATGTACCACATAACTGTGGTTTTGTCAGTCTTTATCATGAATTGTCCTGGATGAAGGTAGTCCTTGAAGGCTGTCAGTGCATTCTGTACAGCTAGCATCTCTTTCTGATTGATATGAAGGTGCATTTGATTTGGGCTCCATTGACCCTGAATGCACTTCCCTGCCAGAAGAGCTCCCCAAGCATAGTCTGATGCATCTGTAGTTAGGGTTTGGGTGGCAGGGGGTGGAGTGAATGACAGTCCCTTGTTTTGGTGGCAGGCCTCTGCCCACCATAGGAACTCTAGTTGCAGGCAAGGTATGATAGGAATCATTGTTTCCAGGCTGACAATGTTGACTCCATAAACAAAGTACCAGTGAAGTTTCCTCATATGCGGTCTTGCATATGGAATTAGAAGAACGTAGGAGGCTATGAACCCCAAGGCTTGCAGAATTTGTCTTGCAGATAGCATGATTTTTTTTGGCCACCTATTTGAAGTAAGTTACCAAATGAATTTGCTTTTCTGGCATAAGGTAAGCCATCTGGGCAGTTGTATTCAAGCTTTCACCCAGGAATATAATTTTTGAGAGGGTACCAGTTGTGATTTATTTTCATTTATGGTGTACCCTAGACAAGTTGGAACCTTTTTTACAAACGCCAGATGTTTTAGAAGAATGTCCTTGTTTTCTGCCTGAATCAGACAATCATCCAGGTATGGATATATTTGAATATTTCTTTGCCTGCAAAATGCAATTACTGGAGCCAGGCACTTTGTGAAGACCCTGGGCGCAGTAGATAAGCCAAAGGGCAGTACAGAGAACTGGTAATGCAAGTAGTCTGCTTTGAAGCGGAGGTATCTTCTGCAAGATTCCCTGATTGGGATATGCAGGTAAGCCTCTTTTAAGTCTACAGTTACCAACCAGGCATCTTTGCCTATCATAAGAAGTAACTGTTGAAGAGTCAGCATCTTGAATTTTGGAATGTCCAGAAATGTGTTTAGAGTAGATAAGTCCAGAATTGGACGCCGTGATTTGTCTTTTCTGGGTACCAGGAAAAGTCTTGAATATAAACCTTGTCCCTTTTCCTCTTCTGGTACTGGTTGAATGGCCCCCATGTTCATGAGGGACAGTACTTGTTTCAGGACCTCTGCCCACTGATTTTGGGGCAGGTCTGGCCATATGTTTGACTCTGGCAATGTGTAGAAATGAAATCTGTATCCCTGGGATACTATATTTAAAACCCATTTGTCCTGGGTAATAGGTTGCCAGTTTCTTGCATGAAGTGCCAGTTTTCCCCCTAAAGGGGCGGCTAAAAGGTAAGTGCTTGGTAAGTGTAGAGGGAAGTCATTGAGACTGTTTACCATAGGGAGGTGCCTTGTTGTTTCCAGATTTGGAGGAGGAGGCAACCCCATTGTTTTGTTCTAAAAGTCCCTTGTGACTGTAACCTGGAGTCTTTGGAATGTCTGGGTTTGACTTGAGTGGCTCTCGAAGGAACTGGAAAGGACCAGTTCTTAGGAGGCCAGTGCCAACTAAATCTTGGAGGTTGCACTTGTAAGAAATCTTTCACAGTTTGCATAGATTTAGCTTTATCTTCCATCTTTTTTAAAACTTCTTCAGCCTTATTACCAAAGAGACGGTCCTGTTGTAAAGGAGCATCCAATAATTTTGCTTTAACATGATCAGGCAGAGTTTGCTCTTTGAGCCAAGCATGCCTTCTTAGCACAGACCCAGTTACAGCAGCCCTGCAAGAGGCCTCCAAAGAATCAATACCACATTGCAAAGTATGTTTTCCAACTTGTTCAGCTGAATGCAATAAATCCTGTAAATCTTTATTTTTCCACACATTCAGAAATTAACATAATTTTCTGTTTAAGCAGTCCCATAATATGCTGTTGATATTTAAGCATATGAAATTGAGAGTTTAAAGCCCTGATTGCCAAGGTTGCGCAAGTGTAAACCTTCTTACCCAATCTATCCAGCGCCCTGGAATCTCTATCAGAAGGGGTAGGATTTTTAGCAGTAGAGGCCTTAATGCCCTTGGGACCCTGAGAAATGGTTTCAGGATCTGCAATAGGATTTTTGAAAAGGAATTTGTGGGAGTCAGGAACCCTGTAGTATCTGTCTGGCTTACAAAGAGCCGGAGGCAGAGAATCAGGAGCCATACTAGATTCTGAAAAATCATCATCAAAAATGTCTAGAACAGGAGGTATAGCCAAAGGCCTATGCTGAGGAAGAAGAAGAAAATCCCAAAGTCTATTTTTAGATTCAGAGAAATTCTGACTTTCCCAGTGGAAATGTTCTCTTAAGGTATGTAAAGTTTCCCCAAAAGAAAAATCCTCAGGGGGAGAAGCAGAAGGAATGGAATCTTCTGCATCAGAGTCCTCATAAGTAAGTATAGACAAATCCTGTTCATTGGAAGAGTCAGAAGAAAAAGAATCCTGTTCTGAAGATTCATAATCAATGTCTTGCCTAGGCCTCTTAGAAGGAGGGGGTTGGCTACCCCTGATCAGAGTAACTAAATCTTCAGCCATTTTCTTCATTTGTTTTTTAGGCATAGGGGCCTGCACATGTGGCCCAGGCATTGTTTTTTTTAGACAGAGATGTAGATTTTGGCCTTAGTTTTGAACATGGTGTCGGTCTAATACACAAATCTGTAGGCCTGAAAACACCCTCAGAAGCCACTGCCTGCACAGCAGCTTCGGACCCATCTAAGGTAGAGACATCCGCGGGTTCCATAACTGAAGCATCTCGCAGCATACCAGACTCCAAATGGGTCTCAGTAGAGTCCTGCGAATCAAAAGTAGCAGGTATCAGGGGCTGCGAAAGGGCCTCACTGAGTACCAGCGAACTGGTGACTGGCTTAGGAGGAGCGTTGTCGTCAGTTTTGGACCTCGATGGCCTGTCTCTGTCTTTTTCTTTGCGTTTTTTAGGTATTCCAGTAGTCGGACTGCTAACCGACGACATTTCTGGATAATTAAATCGTGAGCTAAAATATTTAGAAGCAAAAATATACCGACGTTTAATAGTGCGTTGATTAAATTTAGCACAAAATCGGCAGCAAGGTACATTGTGGTCAGGGCTTAGGCAAGGAATACAGTACAAATGAAAATCCTTATGAGGTATTTGCTTTCCACAAGTAATGCAATTATTAACTTTTACTGACATCGGAAAGGAGCAAGAAAAAGTTTCCCCAATGGGGTACTTAGCTTTTAGTTGAAGACTTCGGTTCTGAAACTCGAAAATGAAAATTTCAGGAGTCGGCCGACCGGCACTTGCGAACTGCTTCTGCTTCGGGCACCGCGCGGCAAGAAAGACTGATGTAATGGCGTCGGCTGCAAGACTTTGTTAATCAGGCCGACTGAGGGCAACCTGCCAGCAGATTACCCAAATGTAATGACTGCAACAGTGAAACATGAAGAACATCTAGAGAAGATCCAATCACCACACCTGCCTTGCTCTGTAAGTTTCTAGGGAATAGTAACTCTTTTAGATATAATCAGGAATATAGCAAAGCTTGTTTTAGACATTTTTCTTCATTTATTTACGACTGTCCTACAATGTTGTTTTATATATTTCTTGCGATTTTGAACGCTGATGTCACTGTAAATATATATTTAGTATAGTCTTGTTCTTTTATTATTTATTATTAAATCTACTTAAACGTTTCATTCTGGCTGATCTGTCTAGAGATATTTAAGTTCTGAGAGTACTTGCATATTTATTTGGTGACACTGTGGGCCACTCTTAATAGCCTTGCTCTTGGTCAAACTACCATTTGTACTAATAGTAGCATTACACAGTAAGACTGGACACCCTTTGTTAAGAGCCTTAAAGTAGCTGATAAGGAGCTGGCCGGTGGCAGTGATAACTGCCTTATAGTCTGGGCAAAAGGGGACATAGCTAGTAAACCTGTGCCAGCCTTTCCCAGGTGTGTGTGTGTGTGTGTGTGTGTGTGTGTGTGTGTGTGTGTGTGTATATATATATATATATATATATATATATATATATATATATATATATATATAAATCAAATCTCAAAGTGTGTGTGTCAGCTACTTTGGCAGGTATACGAAGCACTGGTTGGACAAAGGGTGCTGGAGTTCTTGGTTTAGCTACTCAGCTGAGCTCTCAACTCTATAGCTGTCCCAGTGGAAAGTCTTATTAGGGATCTGGAGAAAGAGGGAGAAACCAGCCTCGGGACTGACTGTGGTCTCTGTGTGCTCTTAAGGGAAATTGCACTCGATGCAGAGAGATGCATATGGTAACAGTGTGTGTGTGTGTGTGTGTGTGTGTGTATACCTACCTTGTCATCCTCTCAGTGGTGAGGATTGAAACTTCTTGAGTTAAAACCCTTACAAATGTTAGGGCCTGCAATTTGTGACAGGCCTAGGCAATAGACACATTCAGAATGTGTGTCTGATAGTGGAATTTTGTGGCCACAGGCCAAACATTTTTTGAAACCAGAGGGCTTCTTTGACATTTTAACTAAAGGTTGATCAATCACAAGAAAGAAACAGCAACTACAAGGGAACAATAGCCAAAGGACCAAGAAGCAATAGTGTGAAGATTTTTTTTAATCAAAATAACTAATTATAGAAATCTACTAACTATGGTAAACATAGGAGTACGGTAAGAGCTAATAATGGTAATTTAAAGCAGGGTATACAAGTACTTCAAAGGGAGAAGGAAATATATACTAAAAAAAAATTCAGGAAATATGAGAACTACAGGTATAGGATACACTTAAAACAAAATAAGATACAAGGCATAACATGAAGAAAATTATTTAACTCGCTGTAATCCCAGAGAAAATTCTACTGACTTAAAAGCTGAAACAGCAACTACTTCAGTACTCTTAAGGCGGCAAACGAGATCTGGTGTATGTTAGGGACTAGGACATTATGGGACAGGGAAGAGCTTGAGAGCTTTTAGTGATCCACTAGCCAGGAGAAGTGGCCGAGTCAATCTAAGGACTGAATCTAAACTCGAGAGTAGAGGAACGAATGAAAATTGAGCACATCAGATCAAAACTGAAACTCAATTTTCATGTCGAAGTCCTGTGACAAAATCAAAATCACAGGACACAATAAAAATGCTTACAACACAGGTAATGGAGTCAACTGGCTCAGGTCTCTTGTGGTATAGTAGCAAAGATTATGATCAACAGTTGTTTTCCCCCAGGAAACAAACCAAATTCTGCACAATTCCACTGCAGAACAAATTAAGTAAACATGCATTATGAAATTAAAGAATATTTTTTAACAAAAAGGCCACCACACACTGCCATTTTTGTCAAGTGTTACTCCATAATAAGGATAATGGTCTTTACCCCCCCCCCTTTTTTTTTATAATACTCAAGTACTTGTATATCAGATCTGACAACACTCTTGTATCCAGTTACAATGATTTATGTGTCCAAGACTGTCTGCATGCCCACTGTGGTTTATCATGTAAAATATCAAGCCTCAAAATGTGCTTGCATTTGCAACCTCTTATTTAAATCAGTCCTCCTTATACTACATGTAACATTTCCAAAAAATGTGGTTTGAGTAATTTACTGTAAATCATGAGATGAGACATTGCATTTCTACTAATTTTGGCTGTATGAAGTATATGTACTTCACTGATGCTTTTCAATGTGGGCACTTAGTGTTCAGAAGGCCAAGAGTATCAGCACACGTTATGTTTTGAAAATATCACTTCTTCTTTCTCTACAATACTGTAATAAAATAAACCACTGCCGTGCTAATGCTAAGAAGATTTATTCTGACAACTTTAGTGTTTATACACTGATTCAAAACATATTTTTCTCTGAGAGTATATGTATGCACATTAGAAATATTTGTGATGAAAGAGAAAGATGGGGGTGTGGAAATGGGGGCCGTAGCGAAACATCTTGCTGCGTAAACTGGAAATCCTTGGCTTTCATCACTGGCATTTTCACGTCCGGATCCACCTTCGGTAATAAAAACACTGCACACCTGCATCATAAGGCTAGCTAAATTCTGTGTGGCTGCCGTGTGGGATTTCAGAACATGTTTTTATGCTGTACAGTGAGGTCACATGGGGACAGGGAAATCCCAAAGGCAGTAACCTCCACCTGTAACTGTCATTAAAATATACATACATATATATATATTACTGGCCCACTATAGTATGTTCTCATCACCTTAACCTTTTCACAGTTTCAGTAGATTAACTTCAGAAAGAAATTCAAGAGAGAAAAAAAGAGACACTAGTCTTCTTTTAAATGTCAACAAACGTGAAGTTCAGCTTAATAACAACTTACAAAAGTCAGATAAATTACTTAACAAATCACTTGCTGAAAAAATAAACAAAATATCCGTTTGCCAGTAGTTTTAATACAGTGATATACAGATATATAAATGCATATTACACACACACACACACAGTATGAAGTTTAAAATCAAGCAGCGCCAAAAATCATCATTTTAATATCACTTTTTATTGCTAACCTTCCCCCACCCTCTTTTGAAAGTAACACATGGCAAACACCACAGAAAGTGCAAACAGCTTAAAAATGTTTGAACCAATCATTGCAAAACAGCATAATAGTATCACAATAAATCAAAACTGCTTTGTATAACACACACATATTTTCCTAAGTATCACAGTAATCAGAGATCAATATCATAGTAATGTTGATTCCTTACAACCCCTGAGGAAAGAGCATAGCAAGATTACAGCAGCATGCACATAACCTATTATACAAAGACTGGCTATTAACATTTAAAAATTAGCATGGTGACTGGTCAGTCCAACCAGTGTGCCTGTCGTAAATCGAGCATATGTCAATGGAAAAAAAGTCCAGTCACCCAGACTTTTTCTATTACTATAAGTTTCAGGAACTCCTTTTTTTAATTTTTAAAATAAACTTTTAGAAATTAGAGACTTCAAAAGAATGACACAGACGGAAAGAAAAAAATAAAAAGATAATCAGGTACTTTATGCAAAACTAGAGAAACATACCCGATTATCCTTTTATTTTCTCTGCCCTATCTCTCTCCTGTGCAGTGAAAGTCTCCCTATTTCTTTCTTTCTTTTTTTTTTATTAAAAAAAGCAGAGATCTTCCTTTCTCAGCACTGATGTACTGTGTAAGCATGGGAATGAAAGTCCCATACGCATGCGCAGTACATCAGGAGAGACCCAAGATACGGGAGAAAATATGGAAGAGCACCACAATGCCGTTATACAAGGGACATTATTAAGAAAAGTAACTAGCTTTTTTCTTAAATAATGTCATTGTATAATAGTAGTAACCCACATCTGGGTGTGGGTAATGCTGGATTTACCCATGGTTAGCTTTGTTTGGTCACTTGAGCTTCACCCTCATGACCAAACCAAGCCAACCATTGGCAAATCCAGCATTACCCAAACCCAGCCTTAGGTTATTGCTATATTAATTTACAGTTAAGACAGGCTGTATTGTTAACATACAGCAGAGCAAGCAATAATACCAAAGACAGGGAAGTGCATATTCATAAACATTTTGAGTTTTAATCTAGCATGAATTCTTATAACATGGAACATTAAATTCTTCCAGAAACTATGGAACTTTTGTGTTCTTAAGAATTCTGTGAAAATTCCCACTCTGCTAGGGTACTCTTAATGAATGAACACCAAAGACTTCAGCTGATATTTTTCTCTTTTCATCTAATGCTTGTTAATAAAGAAATTAACTCAGGTTGAAGTAACATACAATAATCTTCCAACTAGTTATACTGAACTGTAAAAGCTAGAAAACAATTACACTATTTACCTCTTGTTTATTTTTATTAGAAAGAACAATCAAATACAGCACCAAGATAAGTAGCAGGTCACCAACAGATTTTTCTCCCACATAGAACAATCTGATAAAGATCATTTATGCATCTGCTAATTTGTAGCGAGTCAAGTAGACATTATGCAGCAGCATAAAATGTCAGTTTATAAAATGGAACTGGAATGTAGTAAACTCTTATTATGCATCTCCCCAAATAAAAGACTAGTTTGGTTTGATACGGATCTTTTTAAGATATGAGGACAATTACAGAGAAATATATACCTCTCGGTATGCTGAATTTAGAATCAAATTATATAAGAAAGATAAATAATACTCTACTTAAAATTAATTTAACAGAAAAGAGACTAGGTCACATTTCAGTACTTTCCCGTTAAACCCGTACCATGTGTTTTTGGTCCCAGATTGCCGTGTCTGGCCTGATTCCTCAGCGGACCATGCAGATCCTTCAGACCCATGCACTGAATTCGCTGAGCCATGCATTGGCAGTGTCCTGCAGCCCACGATTTCTGGGGAAGAAGTGTTACATGGGGTGGATGGGTTTCTCAGATGTAAACTTGTGTCGTACCGGCAGAAGATTGCTTGGCCACTGCCACCCATCCCAGGTTAACAGATATTGTGGATAGCAGGGTTGATCTTTCACAGACCTTGCAGTCCCAGTTGTCTTAGACTGTCCTCTCCTTTGCACCACACCTCCGCGGGTGATTGTTTGTTGCTGATTTTGTTCACTGTCTGTCCCCAACACCCCCTTCTGAAAGAATGATCACCAAAAACGCAGGAGAAGGTAGGGTCAGACTGAGGTCACATGGGGAAAGGGAAATCCCAAAGGCAGTAACCTCCACCTGTAACTGTCATTAAAAAAAAATATATATATATATATATATATATATATATATATATATATATATATATATATATATATATATATATATATATTTTGCTGGCCCACTATAGTATGTTCTCATCACCATGATCTTTTCACAGTTTCAGTAGTTTAACTTCAGAAAGAAATTCAAGACAGAAAAAAAGAGACACTAGTCTTCCTTTAAATGTCAACAAACGTGAAGTTCAGCTTAATAACAACCTACAAAAGTCAGATAAATTACTTTAAAAATCACTTGCTGAAAAAATAAACAAAATACCCATTTGCCAGTAGTTTTAACACAGTGATATACAGACAGATATATAAATGCATATTACACACACACACACATTGTATAAAGTTTAAATCAAGCCACGCCAAAAATCATCATTTTAATATCACTTTTTATTGCTAACCTTCCCCCACCCTTTTTTGAAAGTAACACATGGCAAACACCACAGAAAGTGCAAACAGGTGTGTGAAAAAAGTAAGCGTGGTCCTAAAATCAACAGAAAGAAATCACTTGCACCCACGTAGTAGGAAGGGGAGGACAGTGGTAAACAGGTAAGGCCGCATGGTCTGCCAAAACCGCAGCGCAGCACCAACCCCAAGCCATGGAGATAGAAGTAAGACCAAATACGGCCATTGACGTGCAGGACGACAGGGAGGACACTCAAAGACGAGTAAGATGCCAAGGTCTGCTAGATCCCAAGCCCAGGGGAAAGAAACAGGGCGAAACATGGCAGTCCAGGTCCCAACGTGCATGGCAGGGGTTTAATGGAAAAGCACTCACATTTCTTATGGCTGAATTTAAACAATTCTATGTTTTTAGATACATGGTCAGCCTTGTTAATAAGCAAAGTGTCTGGATAAGGCATCATTTGGCTTGAGACACTCTTCTGACATTAATTTTTGTATTCTTAAGTAATAAAACATGGCAGCAGAATTCATTTACTTAAAAGGAAATTAAAAAGACTGGTCAAAGGGCTGTAGCTGTGATGTCACAAATGAAAGGTGTTGTATACCAGAGTAATCAATTTTTTGCTGCCTGCTCCTCACTGTCCCATAATTTGCTGGATCCATTGGACAGCAATGAGTGGAAAGCCTATAAATGTTGAAATGGTTGATGTGGAAAAGTGCAGCATTTAGTATTAGTGTGAGGTTGCATTATTTATTTATTTATTTTTAAATTCTGGCAGAAAACCATGCATAGTCAGTGGACGGTTTTGCAGCGGTAATGTTACAGTACTCAGCTATGGATAGTAAGCAACTATGTATTCGTGCAAAATGAACTTGAGATAAAAATAAATAAAACAAGGTTGACAGTAATTTATTCTGTTACAACTGCAAATTCTACAGACACAAAGCAGCTATAATTACTGGGAAAGAAGCAGTCTGTAAATTAAATGACTGCTGTAACTTGCTGATTATCCTGGTGATGTGTGGGAAGCAAAATGGAGTACCCTACTGTGACCACTGTTTGAAAAACAAGCTGAAATACATTACTGTGACCATTTTTGTCAAAATCAGGCATCTGATGTATACACAGTCCACATAGTAGCTAGAACTGCTAAGGGTGGACGTTTTTGGACAAATGTAACTTGTACTCTTGTTATTTGCTCAGTCTAAACAGTCATTACACAGCCTTTCCATGGTTAGTGTGCATTTGTGCGAAATTAGCTGGAGGATGGTGAACATGAAATTCTTGGCCTGGGCCTGAAATTGATAAACTCTCATCAGTGCTCTACCCCAGTAAACAAATAGAAATAAAAAGATGAAATACTTGACTACTGACACTGTATGCCTGTGTGAAACATACCTGAAAGTGTGAAACATACCTGAAAATTGTTAGTATGATTGTTATTATTTTACCACAAACATGTGAGATATACACAGTACACAATGTTTCTAGAATTGGTTCCCTGATTTCTTAATTAAACCGTAATTAGTCTAACTTTGCAGTAATACTGTACATTTGTGTAAAGAAAGCTAGAATACTTTGCTGAGACTACTTTTAAACAAAATCAGGCATCTGATATGTACACAGTCAACAGACTGTTCATAACTGATTGCACAGTTGCCATCTATGAAAAAAAAGCTACTTACCTTTCTGCTTTTGATCACTGTTAAACAATCACTGATCTGGCATGGCAGAAGTGTCAATTTATGGCTATGTGTTAAAAATCATTGCAAAACTACAATTACTATGGTTTATGCTTATATGTGTGTGGGAGGGGTGTTGCAATGTACTAGCAAGTTGACAATGATTACTTTCACTTTCTATCACAATAAAAAATCAAAAGCTTACACAAAAAGTGGTAATCTTTAATGGTCTGGGAAGTGTGTGTGAAAGCAACAGGTCACTGACACACTGACACTGCCATTTCATAGTGCCTGGTTCTCAGCCTGAGTTTTTAGTTGTGACCCTTCTGTGTGGAGTCTGCCTAGCATTTCTGTTTGTGTGGATTTATTCAGGTGCCTTGGTTACTACCAATACGCAAACATGCTGCAGGTAAGCATACAGAACGTGTGCACATGTGTGTGAAAAAGTACAGTTTTGTACCTACCATAAATGTAGATGTCCGATAGGTATGCATCTGCAGTCATCACATATGGGTTGTCCTGCCTCAGGCAGCCCTTCGGTCGGCCGGATTCCAAAGTCTGGGTCCGGCGTCGGCTGACGTCGCCCCTTCCCCGACGTCAGAGCGCCTGGGGTATAAAAGCGTCAGCCGATGCCATCTTCCTCGGTGTTTCTTGCCCCAGATGCCAGGTGCCCTGAAAGGAAGGCTAAATTTGGATAAATGCAATAAATTCCAAACATGCACAGAAATATATATATATATATATACATATATATATAAATATATATATATATATATATATATATATACATACAACAAATACACCATAATAGATAACCCCAGCTAGCGATGAGAGGGAAAAGTGCCCAATAAATACCAAAGAGGGGAAGGAGGGAGGGTAAACCTGACTGCAGATGCATACCTATCGGACATCTACATTTATGGTAGGTACAAAACTGTACTATGTCCTTCAAGGATACATCTGCAGTCATCACATATGGGTAGAATACCATAGCCAATCTGGGGGTGGAGGATCTATGAAAAGGAAGGTGTAGCTAAAATGCCCTGCAGGACTGCCGTAGCAAAGCCTGCTCTGGATCTGGAATATAAAGGTAAATTGTAATGCTTGGAAAATGTATGCACGGAGCTCCATGTAGCAGCTTCTAAAATGTCCTTGGTAGCCACCCCTCTTAAGAAAGCTGTGGAGGTGGCTGTGGCTCTGGTGGAATGAGGTTTAATGTTAGCTGGCACAGTTTTTCCATGGAAGGAATAACAAACAAATGCTATTTCCTATCCATTTTGAAATTGTCTGTTTGGAAATTGCTTTTCCTTGTGCACCAGCAGCATATGCTACCAACAGCTGGTCAGTTTTTCTGTACCTTTTCGTTCTGTCCAAGTAGTAGCGCAATTGTCTGTGTATGTCCAGAGTGTGCAGAAGTTTCTCCCCTTTGTTTTGTGGATTTGGAAAGAAGGTAGGCAGGTGAATAGCTTGGTTTAATGAGACCCTGGATACCACCTTTGGCATAAATGAAGGATTGGTTCTCAATGAGACTCTGTCCTGATGATAAATAAGAAATGGCTGTACTGCCATGAGGGCCTGTAACTCAGATACTCTTCTTGCTGAGGTTATGGCCAGAAGGAAGGCGGTCTTCCAAGACAGGAACTGTAGTTCTGCAGATGCTGCTGGTTCAAAGGGAGGCAGAGTTAGTTTTTCCAACATGACGTTAAGGTCCCAAGTAGGCACTGGAGGTTTCCTTGGAGGATTGATGTTTTTAATTCCTCTTAGAAACTGTCTTAGGAGAGGATGAGAAAAAACAGGTGGATCAGTATTGCACTCTGCTGAAATTGGTGAAGCATGAATTTTAATGGAAGAGTAAGACAGGCCATTGTGGAGCATTTCTGAAAAGTATTCCAGGATATGTGGCATGTTCATCACTGTCGCATCTAGGCCCTTTGTGGTGTTCCAAATGTGAAATCTTTTCCATTTTGCTGAATATGCCTTTCTTGTGGAAGGCCTGCGAGCTTCCATGATGATATCCTTCACTCTCTTGGATAACTTATCCTGAGGAAGAGTCAAGGTATTTTCCAGGCTGTTAGTCGCAAGGTTTTCAGGTTGGAATGCAGAGTTTTGTAATTGTGCTGTGTCAGGAGAAGTGGCCATTGAGGAAGAGGCCATGGTTTCGTGTGTGACATGCTCTTTAACAGTGGGTACCAGTGCTGTCTTGGCCAGTCCGGAGCTATCAGAATCACTTTTGGCTGCTCTGTCCTGATCTTCAGTAAGACCTTGGTCATTAATGGAAGAGGTGGAAATGCATAAACTGTTAGGGTTCTCCAGCTGAAAGATAGGGCGTCCACTTTCCATGCTTGTGGGTGGTATGTCCTTGAGCAGAATTTCTTCAGCTGATGATTGTGGGGGGAGGCAAAAAGATCTATGTCTGGCCTTCCCCATGATTGTGTTATCTGTAGGAAGATGTCTGGGTGCAACATCCATTCTTGTGCATCCATTATATTTCTGCTTAAGCTGTCCGCCAGTATATTGTCTTTTCCTGGCACAAACTGGGATTGCAGGTCTATATTGAGTTTCAAGGAAAGTTCCCATAGATTCATTGCCAGTCTGCAAAGAGGGTAGGAATCGGTGCCTCCTTGCTTGTTTATGTACCACATAACTGTGTTGTTGTCTGTCCTTATTAGCAGATGGCCTTGATGCAGAAAGAGTTTGAAGGCCTCGATTGCATGTATCACTGCCAGCATTTCCTTTTGGTTTATGTGCATGCGTAGCTCCTTTTGTGACCATAGTCCTTGAATACATCTGCCCTCCATGTGTGCTCCCCAACCGTGGTCTGAAGCGTCCGTTGTAATAGTTTGGCTGGCTATTGGCTTGCTGAAGGGCAGACCCCTGTTTGATTGGCTTGCTTGAGCCCACCACAGAAATTCCTTTTGGAGACATGGAATGAGTGGGATCAAAGTTTCTAAGCTGTGGCTGTGCTGAGTCCATAAACTCCTTCGGTACCATTGTAGTTTTCTCATATGCAGCCTTGCGTGGGGAATGAAAAGAATGCAAGATGCCATGTAACCCAGGGCCTGCAGGATTTTCCTTGCAGTCAGCTGAGTTTGTCTCGTCAGATTCTTGAAGTAATCTGGTAGTTGTCTTTGTTTTTCTTCTGTGAGAAAAGCCATTTGGGTGGTTGTGTCTAAATCCGCACCCAGAAAAGTTATTCTTTGGGATGGAACAAGTCTTGATTTGTGAAAGTTGACTGTATATCCCAATGCCTGCAGTAGGTGGATGGCATAATTCAAGTCCTTTACCAAAGTTTGTTGGCTGTCCGCTTGTATAAGGTAGTCGTCCAGATATGGGTATATTTGAATCACCTGAAGTCTGCAGTGTGCGATTACTGATGCCAGGCATTTTGTGAATACTATGGGCGCAGTAGATAAGCCAAAGGGCAATGCTGAGAATTGATAATGCTCTGAGCCTGCAAGAAATCTGAGGTGTCTTCTGCAACTTTGTCTGATAGGGACATGCAGGTATGCCTCCTTGAGGTCTAGAGGCACCAGCCAAGACCCCTTGCCCAGCATGGGAAGGAGTTGCTGTAGAGTCAGCATTTTGAATTTTGGCACAATGAGATAAGTATTCAGTGCGGACAAGTCGAGAATAGGTCTCCATTGATTTTCTTTTCTTGGAACAAGGAAAAGTCTGGAATAAAATCCTTGGCCTTGTTCTGAAAGAGGAACCTTTTCTATAGCTTTCATTTGCATTAAGTTGGAGATTTGTTTCAAAGCCTCTGCCCTTTGATTTGGTGGCAGGTCTGGCATGCCTTTTCTTTTTGGTAATGTGTGAAAATGGAACCTGTATCCTCTGTCTATTATTTGCAGTGTCCATTTGTCTCTTGTAATAGTGTGCCAATTGTCTGAGAATAAAGAAAGCTTTCTGCCCAAAGGTGCTTCTAATTGAGCCCTGGTTGGCGGAATCAAAGCAAAGTCATTGAGTCTGTCCTTGTGCAGCAGTTGTAGGTCCTGCACTACCTCTCTGGTTGGGAGGCTGCCATTGACGCCCTCTGTAGGAGCCTCTAGCTTGCCCTCTACCTCTGGCACGCCTGTTCTTGCCTCTCTGAAATCTTTCTGTGTCCGGAAAGGACCAATTCTTGGCAGGCCAATTTCTGCTGAATCTTGGTGGTTGGACTTGTAGAAAATCTTAACTGTTTGTACAGATTTTGCCTTTTCCTCAACCTTCTTTAAGACCTCCTGAGCAGTGGAGCCAAACAACTTTTGCTTTTCCAGGGGAGCATCCAGAAGCTTAGCTTTAACATGGTCTGGCAGAGATTGTTCCTTCAGCCAAGCATGCCTACGTATGACTGCACCTGTCATAGCTGACCTACATGAAGCTTCCAATGCATCATAACCACATTGTAAGAAATGGTTACTAACCTGCTGGGAGTTATGTACCAGATCCTGTAGTGATTTGCGATCTAGGGGTTCAGGTGAAGACAGTTTCTTATGCAATTCATCTAACAAATACTCTTGGTACTGTATCGTATGAAATTGACAATTTAATGCCCTCACAGAAAGAGTAGCAGAAGTATACACTTTTTTACCCCATCTCTCTAAAGCCCTGGACTCCCTTTCAGAGGGGAGTGGATTTTTAGAGGTGGCAGCCGCAACCCCTTTAGGGCCCTGGGAAATAGTTTCTGGATCAGCAGAGTGGGCCTTGTAAAGAAAATGATGCGAGTCCGGGACCTTGTAGTACCTATCGGGTTTGACAGGGCCCGGGGGAAGAGTGTCAGGGGTTATGCTAGACTCAGAGTACACATCATCAATGGCATTCAAAACAGGAGGAATAGCCAAAGGTCTATGCTGAGGTAAATGCAGAAAAGTTCTTAATCTTTTCCTGGAATCAGAAAATTCCTGGCCCTGCCATTTGAAATGCTCTCTCATAGTGTGAAGGGTCTCACCGAAGGATAGCTCTTCAGGAGGGGAGGCCAAGGGGATGGATTCCTCTGCATCAGAAACCTTGTAGGCCGAAAAAGCCTCCTCCTGGTAGTCCGAGAGAGCAGAGCCATCAGAGGCCTCCTCTGAGGAGTGGGGATCAGAGAGCTCAACCCTGGGCCTTTTGTCTAGAGGAGGTTGAGAGCCCCTGTCCGGATGAGGTTGAGATCCCCTAATCAAGGAAATAAGGTCCTCTGCTAAAGTAAGAATCTGTGAACTTGTAGAGGGTCCCTGAGGAATAACCCTGGAGGGCATAGCTTTTGTAAGTTTAGCAACTTTAGCCCTGGTGAATGCCTTTATGGACATGGATGCAGGAGGCCTAGCTGCACCACGTGCTGGAGTAGTTTTGTCTAGAGGAATGGTGTCGGAAGTTTCCAAAACACCAGTTTCTGAAGGAAATTCAATAACCGACTCAGCAGGGGCCTCCAGGGCTGAGGTTGTCGGTTGAGCGGTTTCGGGTGTCGGAAGTACCAAGGACTCTGTTTCAGCCGAGACAGAGACACTCGCGGTAGGCCTGGCCGCGGTTTCAGCCAAAACCTCGGCCCGCGTGTGTCGGTCCTTGTCCTTCCGTTTCTTTATTAAATGTGAAGTCGGAGTCTCCGACGGCATTTTGTATGAAAAACTAGCCCCAAAAAATTCCTCTGCGAACTCCGCCCGACGTCTAAGTGTGCGTCGGTTGAAGGAAGCACAGGCTGAGCAGGCCGAGACGTCGTGGTCTGGGCCTAGGCAGGGGAGGCAGTAAGAGTGGAAATCCTTATGAGGTATTTGTTTCCCACAAGTTAAACAATTATTAACTTTATCTGACATCGGCTGAGGCAAGAAAGAGTCCCCAACGGGGGTACTTAGCTTTTGAAGTCTTCGGTTAGCTGAATTACAGGAGCTGGCCGACCGGCACTTGCGAACTGCTTCTGCTTCGGGCACCACGCGGCAAGAAAGACCGAGGAAGATGGCGTCGGCTGACGCTTTTATACCCCAGGCGCTCTGACGTCGGGGAAGGGGCGACATCAGCCGACGCCGGACCCAGACTTTGGAATCCGGCCGACCGAAGGGCTGCCTGAGACAGGACAACCCATATGTGATGACTGCAGATGCATCCTTGAAGGACATCTCAGTGCATCTTGTGACAGACCTAGCTTACCAGGGGCTGTGTGTCTGAGACAAATATCACACATTTTAAAATTTTTATCTCTATGCACACACAGTATTAGCATAGTTTTATATGTTCCTGCCAAGCAGTAGTTGTAGCAAAAAAACAAACAAACAAACAAGTCATTAGCTTTCAAAATTAATGCACAAATGCATTTACTAACTGCTTATGAAATTCTGTTAACTGGGGTACAGCTCTGCTTTTTCAGAAACATTTTCGGGCTCAGCTCATATGTCACAGGTGTGTAAAGGTATTTTTGTGAAAGCAAAAGCAGCATCAATTATGCAAAATTTTGCAGAACTAACATTTACATATTTAATGTAGAGAATGATTACATTGAGGGTATGCAGATATTTAACATATGAAACACTGCATATCGATAAACAATAAATATTAAAAACAGTAGACTGCATTAAAAAAGATAAGAGTAACAATATCTCTCACACACACACACACACACACACACATATATATATATATATATATATACATACATGTATGTTTTATATATATGTGTGTGTGTGTGTGTGTGTGCATGTAAGATTACGTGTATATATATATATGTGTGTATATATATATATATATATATATATATATATATATATATATATATATATATATATAGATATATATACACACACACACATTATATATATATATATATATATATATATATATAAGTTATGTTCTTACCATAACGTTCCATGTTAGTTGTCTTCTTCTCGCCTTCTTCTTGCTGGATGGGTTCGAGCCGACCTCGGCTCCGACTCGGCCACTCTAAAGCTCGAGAGTTGGTTCCACCGGCTCGAGGCTCCCCTTATATCCCACAATGCTAGGTGTGAGTTACCTCAGATCTCGTTTGTAAGCTAGGCCCAGCCTATAATAGTAATAGAATAACTAGTAACAAAGTCCACCTCTATAAACAAGGGAGAAGAGAAGGGTGACCTACATCCTGATCCAGGAAATATGCACAGCAGAGCATATACCTAAAGTACAGAGGTGGTAGAAAGAGAGGTCACAATCAAAACTCCTCTAGGTCTGTCCAGGCCAGGGGGAAGGAGGGTGGGATGCAAGAAGAAGGTGAGAAGAAGACAACTAACATGGAACGTTATGGTAAGAACATAACTTCTATATGTTAAGTTGTCTATCTCGCCTTCATGCTTGCTGGATGGGACCGCGTCCCTAGCACCTTATCCCGGGTGGCCTAACGGAACAGACTCTTGAGAACAGTGGAACCAAAGTTAGCTCTATGTCTAGAGGCTAAATCCAGCTTATAATGAGAAATGAAAGTGTGAGGAGTAGCCCAAGTAGCCGCTGCACAAATGGTGTCAATAGGCAGTCTATCTTGGAAAGCTATAGAAGTAGCCAAAGCTCTGGTAGAATGGGCTTTAGGTTTGCTAGGCAGCTTTTGGTGTCTAATTTCATAAACAAGGGAGATCAGAGATGTTAGCCATCTGGATAATGATACCTTTGAAACTGAAAGTCCCTTTCTGCCTTCTGCATAAGAGACGAACAGCTGGTCAGATTTTCTGAATTGTTTTGTTCTATCCAAATAGTACCTTAACTGACGATGAACATCTAGCCAATGCAATCTTTGTTCAGATCTGTTAGAATATTCTGGAAAAAACACCGGGAGGTCAATGCTTTGATTTAGGTTAGCCGAGGAGGCTATTTTTGATAAAAAGGACGGATTGGTTCGTAAAGATACTCTGTCCTTATGGAACAACAGATAAGGAGGTCGGCAGCTGAGTGCATGAAGTTCTGAAACTCTTCTAGCTGAAGTAATAGCTACTAGTAAGAGAGTCTTCCATTATAGTAATTTTAAAGAACAGGAAGCTGCAGGTTCGAAAGGAGAGAGAATTAAAGAACTGAGAACTAAATTTAGGTCCCAAGGGGGAGGAGGATTTCTTACCGGAGGTCTGAGTAGAAAAACTCCTTTCAAAAAAGCTTTGCAAAGCTTGTGGGACATGATGGCAGAATCTGAAATGCCCACATGAAAGTTAGAAATAGCTGCCAATTGAACTTTAAGAGTAGAAGGAGATGAACCTGCATGGAAGAGTTCAGCTAGGAAATCAAGGACCATTTGGATGGAAGCAGTGAAAGGATCTATGTCCCTTCCTTGAGCCCAATAGGCGAAACGTTTCCACTTACTCAAATAAATCTTTCGAGTGGAAGACTTATGGGAAGCTATCAAAATATCTCTAACAGAGTGAGATATTTGAGGAAGCCTGGCTAAGGTTGGAATTGGAGGAACCAAGCAGTGAGGTTCAGGGAGGAAGGAGCGATGAAACTGACCCGACTGATGGATCAAAAGATCTGGAACTAGGTCCAGATGCCAAGGTCGCTCCAACAGAAACTGATGTAGAAAGGGGAACCAAACCTGTCGAGGCCAGTACGGAGCAATGAGGATCAATGAAGCCTTCTGAGCGATAGCTTTCTGTAACACTTGAGAGATTAGTGGGAAGGGGGGAAAAACATACAGAAGTCCCCGGGGCCAAACCTGGACTAGAGCGTCTCTGCTGGGTTGGCCTGGTAACGGGAAAAGGGTGAAAAAATCTCTGCACTTGCTGTTTTGGGGAGTAGCAAAAAGGTCGCAGCAAGGCTGGCCCCACTTGAGAAAAATTTCTCTCACAACAGAGTCTTTCAGAGACCACTCGTGAGGCATGAGGATAGCTCTGCTCAACTTGTCCGCGATTTGATTGGACTTCCCGGGGATGTGCGTTGCTATCAGAAAACGCTGAGAAGAAATCGCCCATTGCCACAGTCTGAGTGCTTCTCGACACAGGAGTAGGACCTGGTTCCGCCTTGTTTGTTGATATACCACACTACAGACATATTGTCCGTCTGGATTGCTATCGTTCCCAAGGGAAGAGAGTCTTGAAGGGCTTGCAACGCTAAAAGCACTGCTCTCATCTCTAGAACATTTATGTGCAAGTGGCATTCGGCTGGTTGCCATGTGCCCTGTTCAGTTCTGCCCTGATAATGCCCCCACCCGATCAGGGAGGCCCGTTGTCAGAGTAGCAACCGGAGGAAGGAACAAAGGGTCTTCCCAATAAGAGCTGAGGGAAGACATCCACCACAGAAGATGATTTCTGCATGTTTGCGTGATCATAATGGTGTGAGACATTGGAAGTTGCTGGTACGACCATTGCGTGAAGAGCATCCATTGAAGGATTCTCATGTGGAATCTGGCTAATGGAAGCAGAGGTATGGCAGCCGCCATAATCCCCAACACTTTCAGAACTAGCCTGGCTTTGATTCTGTTGCTGCTGAAGAGGAGCGAGACTATTTTGTGTATGTCTGTTATTCTCTGATCTGTTAGTCTCGCAGACATGTTGACTGTGTCTAGATTTGCGCCTATGAAGGTAATAGTACGACAAGGCGACAAAACAGACTTTTCGAAATTTATTGAAATGCCTAAATAAGTGCGAAAGGTGTAGCCCCTGGCCATTAGAAGAAGATGCTTGGTGGGAGCTGTGAGGAGCCAGTCGTCCAAATATGGAAACACCTGGAATCCTTGTCGTCTCAGGTGAGAAGCTACCACTGCCATGCATTTGGTAAACACCCGGGGGGCAGTGGTGAGACCAAAGGGCAGGGCCCTGAATTGAAAATGACTGGTTCCCAGCCTGAAGCGGAGGAATCTTCTGGAGCGTCTTTTCATTTTTATGTGATAGCACGCATCCTGAAGATCTATAGAGCACATCCAGCTTCCCTTTCCCAAAAGGGAAGGATGGACTGCAGCGTGACCATCCGAAATCTTGTTTTCTTGACTGACTTGTTCAAGATACTGAGATCCAAAATTGGTCTCCAGTCCCCTGTTTTCTTTGGAACTAAAAAGAACCTGGAGTAGATTCCGGATCCTTGCTGGT